>NW_007377591.1:248193-294848 GCF_000475195.1 Diaphorina citri
AAAACAAAAAAAGTACAAAACATCAGTACCTGATTCAGAATTGTGATGGTACCTGTGCTAGGTATTTACAATTGTGAATGCACAGATTGACTCTCAAAAGTATGATTATATCCTTATCAGCACAAATCACTAAAATAATCATCAACATCCTGATAAACAGAATTATTGGGTGCTAATGAACGGAAGTTGTATTCATACTTCATGCTATCACGCCATCTTGTGCTGTGCTTCAGTAGTGTTTGTTTTAAAGCAACAAGCATCACTGTCCTATCCTGAGATGCCCACACATGGGGATTGTACCTGGGTTTAAGGAATGACCATACCAGAATAGGTCCTAACTGGGGATGAATATTGTGTAAAGTAGATAATCTAGAGTAGTATAATAGATGTAGTACAGTTGTAGAATAACGCTAAATTCTGTCCTGAAGGGGGAACAGAGAGAAACAGGAATGAGGACTTACTTTGGACACTCCGTCAAACTCCAAAGAGTTGAACACCTCTTTTTCTTCGGCGTAGTCGGTTACTTTTTCCAAGTCCGCAGCTCCACTGTCGTATTTGG
Organism: Diaphorina citri; assembly: GCF_000475195.1. Classification (NCBI taxonomy): domain Eukaryota; kingdom Metazoa; phylum Arthropoda; class Insecta; order Hemiptera; family Psyllidae; genus Diaphorina; species Diaphorina citri. The sequence goes on from NW_007377591.1 coordinate 248,753, forward strand.
CTCCTTTTTTCTGGTTTTCCTGATTTTTCTGCTGAGGTTCGTCGGAATCACTTTTGTTAATTTCAGTATCCGCCATCTTTTGTAAGATCCGTCTTCCACTTCTGTTCTTCTGTCAGCTGAAAAAAATCTTTTGTTTATGTTGTCAACGAGCTAAAAAAGTTGACCTTGAAATTTTTGCTACTTCCGCATTTGGTACCCATGATGTATGTACTGTATTGTAACTTGTTAACTTCAGGTACTGAAGTGTTTTACATCCTTGCCCGACAGATTTTAAACTTATTAACAATAATTCTCGCTTTTTCAAAATAAATGACTGTCGAAACGCACAATGATTGTTGGGTCACATAAAATGGGAAAAATCCATTGGTAACAAATTAAACGTACCCACACAGAGTAGTTGGAAAAGTTACCTACTTGGATTTTTTTTTTTTTTTTTTAATAGTTATTTTATATGACTTTGGCTGAAAAAAATCTTTTGTTTATGTTGTCAACGAGCTAAAAAAGTTGACCTTGAAATTTTTGCTACTTCCGCATTTGGTGTTCGATGAAAACATCTTTGGGAATGAAAATGTACGCCAAAAATATACGGCATATTGGCTTTCAAAATGATGTTACGAGAACACTTGCGTATGATGTTTGTGTTGTCATGCTAGTGACGCTGGAGAATATTTTTAAATTATTTCGCACTCTCAAACACAAATACTATGTACTTATTCCCATTTAGTGGTTGACCCACGGGACCACAACACAACACATCATCACAAACACACACCACATACTTCATACCTATACAGACAGACGGAAATTTTTCCAATGTGATTTTTGGGGTCCTTTCGGCCTTTCCCTTCACGCACATGTTAGCGCTTTTTTCAACTTGACATGCGTTACGACCTTGCAAAAAAACAATACGAAAGATTTTCGAATGTTTCATTTGTTTTTATTTTTCAACAGTTGGCGCTCTGTTCACAACCTGTTCCTCCTCCAAGGTCACATACCTTGGTGTTGTTTGTTTACATTATTTTTTGTTTTTGTGAAATGTCCTTTGGGAATTTTGGGATGGGCAGTAAGGCAGTTATGCAATTAATTAAATTATTCAGTAAAAACTAATTAATTTCTTGTTAATTATCTTTAAAACATATCATACATAAATGCAGTGTTATCCAGTATAAAAGCCCACCATGTCTCTCATCTCGAGCTGCCTCTTCATATTCGTAAGTTTCCACTCTGTGTTCAGTCAAACAATAGATGAGCTTGAGCTCCGTTGTCCCCAACACTGGGTTCAATACCGTGACTCATGCTACAGATTTGTCAAATCCCCTTTGAAAACTAGAAACGATGCAAAACTGAATTGTAAATCCCTAGATTCAGATCTTGCTAACGTTAATGATGCAGATGAACATGGTTTCATCATGTATCAACTCTTTTGGCAAGACCCACAGCGTAGGAAGTGGTACTTTGGAGGCACTCAGCAAAGCCCAAACCTCTGGGTGAATGAAGACGGTACAAATCTGAATGAATTGGATGCTGCATTCTTGCCAGAACCTGCTGACAATGTTCAGAGGGACTACTTAGCATACTCCTTTTCCCAAAGCTTGAAAAGGTGGGGCTTTGAACGAGTAACTGGAATGGAACCTTTGCTTTTTATTTGTGAAGCATCTATACAGAAACTTCATTACTTACTCAATGATGACAGAACATATCAGTATGGTATGGACATTGAAAATCCAGACAAAATACCGAGAGGTCCTTATTTTATCAAACAACCAACTGATGTTGTGTTTGACTTATCAAAAAGAAGTATTTTGAATGACATTACTCTTTCATGCTATGCAGGAGGCTACCCGAACCCTTCCTATGAATGGTTTAAAGAAGACTATGTGCAGGATAGATTAGTTGCTAATCTAATAGACCCCTTGTCAGACAAAAGATTTACTTTGAGTGGTGGCAACTTGATCATAAATGATCCAAGACAAGTAGAAGATAGAGGATCTTACCACTGTAAAGCATCCAACAAATTTGGCTCAATCATTTCTGAAAGTGTTCAGTTGGCATTTGGTTTCATTGGTGAGTTCAATTTAAAAAGAGCTCCAGAAATTGGAAACCAAAATTGGGGTAAAGCCATGTTTTGTGATCCACCCACTAATTACCCTGGTGTAAACTATTATTGGGCTCGTGATTATTTCCCCAATTTTGTTGAAGAAGATAAACGTGTGTTTGTATCATATGATGGTGCTTTGTACTTCTCAGCTCTGGAACAAATTGATGCTGGCAACTACAGCTGCAATGTTCAAAGTAAAGTGTCGGACACAGGTAGAAATGGACCTTTCTTCCCACTCAAAGTATTCCCACATTCAAACTTTCAACAGTTGAAATTCCCCAACAATTTCCCCAAAACATTCCCTGAGGCACCTAAAGCTGGTGATAAAGTAAGATTAGAATGTGTTGCCTTTGGGTATCCTGTCCCATCCTACAACTGGACCAGGAGAGGTAGTCCTCTACCAAGAAATGCTTACTTTGAGAATTTCAACAGAATTCTGACCATTCCAAATGTGAAAGTAGAAGATCAAGGAGAATATATTTGCCGGGCATCAAATGATAGATGAGAGGTCCTTATTTTATCAAACAACCAACTGATGTTGTGTTTGACTTATCAAAAAGAAGTATTTTGAATGACATTACTCTTTCATGCTATGCAGGAGGCTACCCGAACCCTTCCTATGAATGGTTTAAAGAAGACTATGTGCAGGATAGATTAGTTGCTAATCTAATAGACCCCTTGTCAGACAAAAGATTTACTTTGAGTGGTGGCAACTTGATCATAAATGATCCAAGACAAGTAGAAGATAGAGGATCTTACCACTGTAAAGCATCCAACAAATTTGGCTCAATCATTTCTGAAAGTGTTCAGTTGGCATTTGGTTTCATTGGTGAGTTCAATTTAAAAAGAGCTCCAGAAATTGGAAACCAAAATTGGGGTAAAGCCATGTTTTGTGATCCACCCACTAATTACCCTGGTGTAAACTATTATTGGGCTCGTGATTATTTCCCCAATTTTGTTGAAGAAGATAAACGTGTGTTTGTATCATATGATGGTGCTTTGTACTTCTCAGCTCTGGAACAAATTGATGCTGGCAACTACAGCTGCAATGTTCAAAGTAAAGTGTCGGACACAGGTAGAAATGGACCTTTCTTCCCACTCAAAGTATTCCCACATTCAAACTTTCAACAGTTGAAATTCCCCAACAATTTCCCCAAAACATTCCCTGAGGCACCTAAAGCTGGTGATAAAGTAAGATTAGAATGTGTTGCCTTTGGGTATCCTGTCCCATCCTACAACTGGACCAGGAGAGGTAGTCCTCTACCAAGAAATGCTTACTTTGAGAATTTCAACAGAATTCTGACCATTCCAAATGTGAAAGTAGAAGATCAAGGAGAATATATTTGCCGGGCATCAAATGATAGATCTGCTCTTGAAAGCAGTGTGACCATCTCCATTCAAGCAGAACCCAACTTCACCATTCCTCTCACAGACAAACACATGGATAATCAAGCTGATCTAACCTGGACTTGTGAAGCATTTGGTGTTCCTGATGTTACTTACAGCTGGTTCAGGAATGGTGAACTCGGGCATCAAATGACAGATCTGCTCTTGAAAGCAGTGTGACCATCTCCATTCAAGCAGAACCCAACTTCACCATTCCTCTCACAGACAAGCACATGGATAATCAAGCTGATCTAACCTGGACTTGTGAAGCATTTGGTGTTCCTGATGTTACTTACAGCTGGTTCAGGAATGGTGAACTGTTAAATTCGGAAACTCTTCCATTAGAGGATCAAGACAGGTACTTTATTCAGGACAATGTACTTACTATTCGTTATTTGAACCCAGAAAGAGACCCAGCCATGTATCAGTGTAGAGCTAAAAACCAGCTGAAAACTAGATACTCCTCTGCTCAGCTCAGAGTACTCACTTTGAAGCCAAGCTTCAAGAAAAGACCCCTAGAGAGTGAAACCTATGCAGGTGAAGGTGGAAATGTTACCATTTTTTGTAACCCAGAGGCAGCCCCTAAACCAAAGTTTGTATGGAAGAAGGATGGAAATATTATTGGTTCTGGAGGTAGGAGGAAAATATTTGAAAATGGTAACTTACTCATCAGCCCTGTATCAAGAGATGATAGTGGTATCTACTCTTGTACTGCAACCAATGTACATGGTATGGATGAGAGCAAAGGCAGATTGATAGTTCTGCATGGACCTAGTTACTATGAACAGCTACCTCCCAAGATAACAATTGCAGCTCATAGGAATCTACAATTGAGATGTTCTGCCCACACTGAAGAGCTGCTGGATGTAGCATATATCTGGACTCACAATGGTGTGAGAATTGGCAACATGGATTTGAATGAGCTAGAAACTCCTAATATTAACATTGATGGTGGATTACTTGAGATTACCAATGCATCATTTGCAGATGCTGGAGAGTATGAATGTGTTGTCAAGAGCACTGTAGGGAAGATCAGCACCAAGACAACTGTCATAGTAGAGGGACCACCTGGTCTACCTGGTGGTGTTCAAGTTGTAGAGGTACACAAGACATCAGCTACAATACAGTGGACAGATGGTGCAACAAATGGAAGACCTATCACTCACTACAAGATCATTGCTAGGACTAATTGGAATAGCACGTGGTTCAATGTGTCTGAACATGTGATAGGTAAGGAAGTGGATCGCTATACAGGAAGGAAAGAAGCAAGTATTGAGAATGTCCTTGTTCCATGGTCTACTTATGAGTTCAAAGTCATTGCTGGTAATGAATTGGGTTATGGAGAGCCATCCTCGCCAAGTCCTCAATACAATACGCCTGCTGATAAACCCTACCAAGCTCCTAGTAGAATTGGAGGCGGTGGAGGTAAGATTGGCGATTTGAGCATCTCCTGGGAACCTCTTCCACGTGAGAAGCAAAACGCCCCTAACATTTACTACAAGATTTTCTGGCGGAAGAAGAATGACACGGAATTCCAAAGTGAAACACTCAAAGAATACGGGAACGTTGGTATTGCTGTTGTACGAATTCCTTCTGAATTCTACTACACAGAATACGAAGTCAAAGTTCAAGCAATCAACGATGTCGGCCCTGGCCCCGAGTCCGAAGTGGTGACTATATGGCATGACCCACTGGTGATCATTTCATATGTTTGCCAAGGGGACCTAAAATTATGCCTTCCTAGAGACTAAATTACCAAATTTTTGTGCTATTTTGAACATGTTAACTCATACCTACTGGAGGCTTTTTGGTTCCTTCACTATAATTTAGGAACTTAGCTAATGTTTTTGACTTGATTCAAATGTAAAGACCCACTGGTGGTCATTTCATATGTTTGCCAGGGGGACCTAAAATCATGCCTTCCTAGAGACTAAATTACCAAATTTTTGTGCTATTTTGAATGTGTTAACTCATACCTACTGGAGGCTTTTTGGTTCCTTCACTATAATTTAGGAACTTAGCTAATGTTTTTGACTTGATTCAAATGTAAATGTACTGCTGGATTTTACTTACAATAAGTTCAACATCTTCCTTCTTGATGGAAACTTTCTGCAATTCCCGTTCTTTCTCTAGTTTTGCAGCTTGATCTTTGTTTCTTTTGTCTCCAATAAAACTGATAGCCTGCAGAAACAAAACAAATTTTTGTCAGTCTTACAAATCCAGACACTTGAGAACATGAACTTGACTTTCTTGATGGTCATGATACAAAACAAAAAAAAAGTACAAAACATCAGTACCTGATTCAGAATTGTGATGGTACCTGTGCTAGGTATTTACAATCGTGAATGCACAGATTGACTCTCTAAAGTATGATTATATCCTTATCAGCACAAATCACTAAAATAATCATCAACATCCTGATAAACAGAATTATTGGGTGCTAATGAACGGATATAGAACAAAAAAAAAGTACAAAACATCAGTACCTGATTCAGAATTGTGATGGTACCTGTGCTAGGTATTTATAATCGTGAATGCACAGATTGACTCTCTAAAGTATGATTATATCCTTATCAGCACAAATCAATAAAATAATCATCAACATCCTGATAAACAGAATTATTGGGTGCTAATGAACGGAAGTTGTATTCATACTTCATTCATGCTATCACGCCATCTTGTGCTGTGCTTCAGTAGTGTTTGTTTTGAAGCAACATGCAACAAGCATCACTGTCCTATCCTGAGATGCCCACACATGGGGATTGTACCTGGGTTTAAGGAATGACCATACCAGAATAGGTCCTAACTGGGGATGAATATTGTGTAAAGTAGATAATCTAGAGTAGTATAATAGATGTAGTACAGTTGTAGAATAACGCTAAATTCTGTCCTGAAGGGGGAACAGAGAGAAACAGGAATGAGGACTTACTTTGGACACTCCGTCAAACTCCAAAGAGTTGAACACCTCTTTTTCTTCGGCGTAGTCGGTTACTTTTTCCAAGTCCGCAGCTCCACTGTCGTATTTGGCTCCTTTTTTCTGGTTTTCCTGATTTTTCTGCTGAGGTTCGTCGGAATCACTTTTGTTAATTTCAGTATCCGCCATCTTTTGTAAGATCCGTCTTCCACTTCTGTCAGCTGAAAAAATCTTTTGTTTATGTTGTCAACGAGCTAAAAAAGTTGACCTTGAAATTTTTGCTACTTCCGCATTTGGTGTTCGATGAAAACATCTTTGGGAATGAAAATGTACGCCAAAAATACACGGCATATTGGCTCTCAAAATGATGTTACGGGAACACTTGCGTATGATGTGTTGTCATGCTAGTGACGCTGGAGAATATTTTTAAATTATTTCGCACTCTCAAACACAAATACTATAATTATGTACTTAATCTCAACTAGTTATTGACCCAGCCTTTATACGGGACCACAACACAACACATCACAAACACACACCACATACCTCATACCTATACAGACAGACGGAAATTTTTCCAATGTGATTTTTGGGGTCCTTTCCCTTCACGCACGTTAGCGCTTTTTAGTCCGTCCTTCCTTTATTATTACAATAAAATTGTAATAAAAAGGTATAAGGGACGGACTATTGTATTCGGTTCGGTGTCGTCCGTCTGTCTGTCTGTCTGTCACTCTGTCTGTCACTCTGTCTGTTCCCATAGAAGGACTTATCCAAACCTGGTCGACCTATATATCAAATTAAAGGTCTTTTTACCAGGAACACGAAAATGAAGAGGTCCTTATTTTATCAAACAACCAACTGATGTTGTGTTTGACTTATCAAAAAGAAGTATTTTGAATGACATTACTCTTTCATCATACTTCATACCTATACAGACAGACGGAAATTTTTCCAATGTGATTTTTGGGGTCCTTTTCCTTCACGCACATGTTAGCGCTTTTTTCAACTTGGCATGCGTTACGACCTTGCAAAAAACATTACGAAAGATTTTCGAATGTTTCATTTGTTTTTATTTTTCAACAGTTGGCCCTCTGTTCACAAGTCACAACCTGTTCCTCCTCCAAGGTCACATACCTTGGTGTTGTTTGTTTACGTTATTTTATGTGAAATGTCCTTTGGGATGGGCAGTAAGGCAGTTTTGCAATTAATTAAATTATTCAGTAAAAACTAATTAATTTCTTGTTAATTATCTTTAAAACATATCATACATAAATGCAGTGTTATCCAGTATAAAAGCCCACCATGTCAACTTGGCATGCGTTACGACCTTGCAAAAACATTACGAAAGATTTTCGAATGTTCCATTTGCTTATATTTTTCAACAGTTGGCGCTCTGTTCACAACCTGTTCCTCCTCCAAGGTCACATAGCTTGGTGTACCTATGTTGTTTGTTTACGTTTTGTCCTTTGGGATGGGCAATAAGGCAGTTTTGCAGTTAATTATTCTTATTCAGTAAAAAGTAAAAACTAATTAATTTCTTGTTAATTATCTTTAAAACATATCATACATAAATGCAGTGTTATCCAGTATAAAAGCCCACCATGTCTCTCATCTCGAGCTGCCTCTTCATATTCGTAAGTTTCCACTCTGTGTTCAGTCAAACAATAGATGAGCTTGAGCTCCGTTGTCCCCAACACTGGGTTCAATACCGTGACTCATGCTACAGATTTGTCAAATCCCCTTTGAAAACTAGAAACGATGCAAAACTGAATTGTAAATCCCTAGATTCAGATCTTGCTAACGTTAATGATGCAGATGAACATGGTTTCATCATGTATCAACTCTTTTGGCAAGACCCACAGCGTAGGAAGTGGTACTTTGGAGGCACTCAGCAAAGCCCAAACCTCTGGGTGAATGAAGACGGTACAAATCTGAATGAATTGGATGCTGCTTCATCATGTATCAACTCTTTTGGCAAGACCCACAACGTAGGAAGTGGTACTTTGGAGGCACTCAGCAAAGCCCAAACCTCTGGGTGAATGAAGACGGTACAAATCTGAATGAATTGGATGCTGCATTCTTGCCAGAACCTGCTGACAATGTTCAGAGGGACTACTTAGCATACTCCTTTTCCCAAAGCTTGAAAAGGTGGGGCTTTGAACGAGTAACTGGAATGGAACCTTTGCTTTTTATTTGTGAAGCATCTATACAGAAACTTCATTACTTACTCAATGATGACAGAACATATCAGTATGGCATGGACATTGAAAATCCAGACAAAATTCCAAGAGGTCCTTATTTTATCAAACAACCAACTGATGTTGTGTTTGACTTATCAAAAAGAAGTATTTTGAATGACATTACTCTTTCATAAACCCAAAACTTTTCTGGAATCAGTTGGCAAAAATAAAAGGTAAAAATAAAGGATCCCACATAAATGCTATTTATGTTGGGGATCAAATAATATAAGTTGCATTGAAATTAAAAACAAGTACCTTGAAATATTGCAAATATATACTGACTTCACCCTTTGTTTCACTGATGGGTCAAAAACAGATAGTAACACAGGATTTGCCTTCATCATAAATAATGAGAACTTCCAATACAGGCTACCTCACGAAGCATCTATTTTTACAGCAGAAGCAATAGCCATATTTTACTGCATTAAAAAAATTAGTGATATGAAAATCAAAAAGGCTATTATTTTTAGTGACAATAAATCTGTTCTAAATGGAATTGACAATATACAACAACGTAACAATATTATTCAATTAATAAAGCAAGAATATTATTTTGCTTCAACAAATGGCAGTCAAATTTCTTTCATGTGGATACCCAGCCACTCTAACATTGCACTAAATGATAAAGCTGATCAATTGGCAAAAAATTCAATAAATTCAAAATTACTTGACTTTTATATCCAAGATGATCTAAAAAATCATCTTAGGAAAAATATCGTTAAACTTTATAATGATCAATGGACTAATATCCAAAATAATAAGCTGCGTACTATCAAAGATAACACTACACTTTGGAAAACATCACTTAGAAAAATTCGTAACGAGGAGATTTTATTAACAAGATTGAGAATTGGCCATACTAGAATTACACACTCTTACCTCTTCACTAAAACTCCCCATCCCATCTGTACATGTGGATTCCCCCTCACTGTCAAGCACATATTTGAATGCAATAAATATAAAAAGTTCAGAGAAAAATTAAGCCTACCTAGTATAGAAATTGCCCTATCAGATAATGAAAATATGGCTGAAAAAACCATTAAATATATGAAGATGATAAATCTATATAGTAAAGTGTAAGATCACTAATCTAGAGACTACCTAACTTATAACTGCTGATAGTAATGGAGGCATGGTGGTTAACCCTTGGGTAAGGTTAGCTTAGAAAATGCCATACGCCGCAGAAGTTACTATCACTAGGCGCCTAGGTACTAGGACCTTCTTGGAATCTTGACACAATTAGACAACTACAATGATTTGATATTTTTATCTTACCCGTCTACTATTAATACCTTCTTTTCCTTCACACGAAAATAGATAAATATTGAAAAGTGAAAATGATAAGTACTGATAAAAGAGATAACGCATGATCCAAATCCAATATCCAAAATTCAAGTCCAATTTTTTTTTTTTTTTTTTTTCACGTTCAATCGAATTTGAATTTTCGCGCTATCCATTTATTTACATTCAAAATTCAAAATGGCGCTTGGCTCCAGAGCGCGGTAAAATTTGAAATTTGGAACTGAACTTGAAATAAAATAGCAGCCGTTTGTACATCATGATTTATGTTCATCAGATCATTTTCCAATAATAATCAACTATAAACTTCAAGAAACAAGTCATAGCTGTCATAGTACCATTACAAAATGGAACTTCAAAAAAGCTGATTGGTCTTCTTTCAATAAGAACTTGAAACTTTCATCTTACAATGTTGAGCCAGAGCCAGAGGTGGATAAAAAAGCAAAAAAGGGCAATCTCTCATCTTTTCAAGAGTTATTCCGTTCAACCTACTACAAAACGTCTTCCCCATTCAACATGTGTACCTTCAGCAGATGGCAGAACCAAATCGGATTTCATTGCTCCTGTGTCTTCATCTGTGACAAAGGACTTCGATAATTTGGTTTGTACGCAGGTAAGTAGGTACCCAATGATTCTTCTATCATCTTAATATTAAATCTGTATCTTACTACCTTAAATTAATCCCTGAGGTCAATGGAAGATATGCATTCGGCAGAACCAAATAGGATTTCATTGCTCTTGTTTCTTCATCTGTGACAAAGGACTTCGATAATTTGGTTTGTACGCAGGTAAGTACCCAATGATTCTTCTATCTTCCATCATCTTAATATTAAATCTGTATCTTACTACCTTAAATTAATCCCTGAGGTCAATGGAAGATATGCATTTGGATCACACATAAAAGGTTGATTCCCCAGTAAAAAGTTGAGAAAAATCCAAATGAAAATGTATCTTTAAAAGGTGAAAAATGAAATTTTCATTTGCTCTTTCACAAGCTAGCCTGTCCAATCAGTACAAAACTTTACAGAGATATCCAAAGTCATGGTAGGTAATCCTTCTGGGTAATTTAACTAAAGTGGCCTCAATGATACAATTTTACTATTTTTTTTATTATTGTTATTATTTTTTTTTATTTTATTTTATTATTATTATTATTTTTTTTTTTCAGGCACATGACCCAAAATGGGCAGAAAGTTGAGCTTCTCGCATCACCATCAAATCCGTTCTTTCTGCTCCTCTGCTAGCGCGCTTGCATAGTGGCGCTACCTAACGGACGAAAAAAACAACTGCTCAAAGTCTGACGTCACACATATTTGAACTCTTTCATTAGAACGGAAAATAAAAATTGAATTTTCGACCTTTTACAGTTATTTTTTCGGAATCCGTTTATTTCTTCTAGTCATACTTTCCTCATTAGTGTACATCATCTACTTGTTTGCTGTCCCCAACTTCATTACCAGCTTTAAAATTGTAAGTGTGATATAAATGGAACATTAATCATCTGATAGAGTGAAACAGTTATGATAGACCAGAGATTTCCAACTTTCATGTGTATGTGGGTCACATGCTACGTTGGCAGGTTCTTTGCAGGCCAGAAAAAAGGTCTGGTAGGCCACATGTGGCCTGCAGGCTGCTAGTTGGAAAACACTGTGATAGACCATCAAACCTAGGTAAGTAAAGGTAATTCTCAAACAGGTATAGTCCAATTTGGTTGATGTTTTTAAGAATGTTAGTCTCACAAAGGAAATTTCCTGTTGGATCCTTTCTTGGGGGCTTAAGTATAGGTTTGAAGAAGACTACAGTTTTTTTTTTTTTAAGTACATTTATTTTCTTGAAATTGCCATTTTTGCACTTACACCTCTTTGTGTTTGCACTGAGAATATACATCCTTTGTAAATTTAGGCAAACTCCTATCTCCCTGTCTACTAAGTTGAAGACCAACAAGGACCAAATTTTCCTCATTTTAAAAAAATGTCTTTTTTGTTACCTATTTCAGGAATTAAGACACAGTTATGGATCTCTTGTTGGACACACTGACTCTACTGATGGAAGTGAAAAACATGTAAGCTGGATGAGATATTACTTTAAAAGTTTAGAATCTATTAGACTCGTTTTTAGACTTACATATTTACTGCTTCAAATTGAAAAATCTGACAAGACACCATACATAGTTCATTATGTGTGGTGAAGCAAAACTACCATTCATCAAGAAATGGTGCACATTTTTTTTTTTTTTTTTTTTTAATATGAAGAAGATGATGATGATGATGATGATGATGAGGTTTGATAGAGGGAATAACAGAGGTCTTAAAGTTTCAAAATCAAAGGTTATAGGACATAGTAGAAAGCCAGCAGGTCCAAATACAAAACCTTGTCCGTAGGATAACGTTCAGCCCGGTGGGAATTGAAAACTTTGGACTGCATACATCCTTTTGACCCCCCATGAGCTCAAATGACATGATAGTAGTGTGTTTCTACCTCTAACTCCTTTTTTATGTATATTTTTATTGTAATTATACACATATGGAGTTTATTCAAAGTGAACATATGAATTGTCTTTTATTTGGAAGAAGAGATTACAAATTTTATGGAGAGAAATAGGCTGATGGAAAATTGAAGATGTTGTTGATTTCCGGTTGCCAGGATACGACTTGTCCAAGTGGGTGGCTAGGTATTCAATAAAGTTGAGACAGTAAATTTCAGCGACCTTTGGTATGGCCAAGTGGGTGGCTAGGTATTTAATAAATTTGAGCAGCCTTTGATGTGGTCAAGTGGGTGGGTAGGTATTTCACACTGTAGGTCCTGGGTTTGACTTCCAACTGATTGAAAGTTTTTTCACATTGTGCTTCAAATATAGGTTGACAGTACTTAGGTACTATTGTAATTATACACATATGGAGTTTATTCAAAGTGAACATATGAATTGTCTTTTATTTGGAAGAAGAGATTACAAATTTTATGGAGAGAAATAGGCTGATGGAAAATTGAAGATGTTGTTGATTTCCGGTTGCCAGGATACGACTTGTTATCAGGAGGGTAATTAATTATTACCAATTCTAATTAATCGAAAGTAAACACTCATAACAATTTTTATATATATTTACTTTCCAGACCCCCTTGCAGCGTAACGCGTCACCCAAGTACAAATTTCTGCGCGACGAAAATCTCCAAGCGTCGCGCCATCTACCTGACGCGCTTATCATTGGCGTCAAGAAATCTGGCACGCGCGCGCTGTTGGAATTCATCAAGCTACATCCCAATGTGCAGGCACCGAGCTCGGAGATGCATTTCTTTGATAAAAACTACGTACGTGGCCTGAGCTGGTACAGGTATGATCAAGGGATTAAAACACGGAAAATTGATTATTGGATGAAATAATCTTCACTATAGCCAGCCTAGTTGCCTTTTTGATAGCATGACTGCCTTGCGCTAGGCCGCGGGTTCGATTAACGCCCAGGGCGGATTTTATCCCGAACGGATAATGTTCGCTCTCGGAACGGCTGGCTTTCTCCTATCTTGCTTTCTTTCTCTCTTCGATTTCGAAACGATAAGACCTTACTAAACCAGTTTGAGTTCCTTCTATCAAACCTCTTAAAAAAAGAACCTACTGTTTTCATGGGCTTAACGTCACTATATGACAACTGAGGTCTTTTCACAACGGGGATTTTACCTTTCATTTGGCAACAAGCTTTCATTACCATTTGATGAAACCTATTTGGATAGGACAAACCATTTTAGTATTAAAAGATGACGAAGAAAGTTAATATTTTTACTTACCCATTTATTTTGAAAAACATGCCCACTTATTCTTTTCACTTTTTTTTACAGAAATCAAATGCCTCTCACCCTGGAAGGTCAAATGACAATGGAGAAGACACCCAGTTATTTTGTCACTAAGCGTGTTCCGTCCCGGGTTAAGAAAATGAACCCCTATGTTAAGCTGATAGTGGTGGTGAGGGACCCTGTAACTCGGGCCATTTCTGACTATACCCAATCATCAAGGTAAAAATAAATTTTTTTAAGGACTTTTCAGTCCTATCCCAGCAGAATGAAAAAAGTATATTCTATTACACTGTAATCTGTATTGAAATTTTATTACTCACTAGTGGTTGATCAGCGCGGCGTAAGAGGCATGCCTTTGAAGCGCCGCCATTTCGAATCAGGATGGAATGTGGCAAATATAAGTAGCCTATGTCATCCTCAGTACTCTTCTTAACAACCACAAAAAATCTCATCAAATTCGGTCGAGACGTTTTCTCGTAAAAAGAGGACAAAAACAGGTCTATCAGCGTGACAAACAGACAGACGGGAATTTTTCTAATGCTATTTTCGCGATTCCTGATGAATAAGCAGTAAGAATAACTAAAACTTTCACGATTCTAAGCAATGTACAGACAAATCTACAATTTTATTTATAATACTAGAGTCCACTTCTACTCCTGCTGCGATAGAGTCAACATCTATCTTGATCTGAAGTTCTGAAGATGATGTCCTGAGTGACATCGTTAATTCACGGAATTTTGTTAGCTGGTACAGGTATGATCAAGGGATTAAAACACGGAAAATTGCTTATTGGATGAAATAATCTTCACTATAGCCAGCCTAGTTGCCTTTTTTGGTAGCGTGACTGCCTTGCGCCAGGCCGCGGGTTCGATTACGCCCAGGGCGGATTTTATCCCGAACGGATAATGTTCGCTCTCGGAACGGCTGGCTTTCTCCTATCTTGCTTTCTTTCTCTCTTCGAATTAAAACACGGAAAATTGATTATTGGATGAAATAATCTTCACTATAGCCAGCCTAGTTGCCTTTTTGATAGCATGACTGCCTTGCGCTAGGCCGCGGGTTCGATTAACGCCCAGGGCGGATTTTATCCCGAACGGATAATGTTCGCTCTCGGAACGGCTGGCTTTCTCCTATCTTGCTTTCTTTCTCTCTTCGATTTCGAAACGATAAGACCTTACTAAACCAGTTTGAGTTCCTTCTATCAAACCTCTTAAAAAAGAACCTACTGTTTTCATGGGCTTAACGTCACTATATGACAACTGAGGTCTTTTCACAACGGGGATTTTACCTTTCATTTGGCAGAACCTACTGTTTTCATGGGCTTAACGTCACTATATGACAACTGAGGTCTTTTCACAACGGGGATTTTACCTTTCATTTGGCAACAAGCTTTCATTACCATTTGATGAAACCTATTTGGATAGGACAAACCATTTTAGTATTAAAAGATGACGAAGAAAGTTAATATTTTTACTTACCCATTTATTTTGAAAAACATGCCCACTTATACTTTTCACTTTTTTTACAGAAATCAAATGCCTCTCACCCTGGAAGGTCAAATGACAATGAAGAAGACACCCAGTTATTTTGTCACCAAGCGTGTTCCGTCCAGGGTGAAGAAAATGAACCCCTATGTTAAGCTGATAGTTGTGGTGAGGGACCCTGTCACTAGAGCCATTTCTGACTATACTCAATCGTCAAGGTACATAACTAGATTTACTCTATTTATATTACTCACTAGTGGTTGACCGTCCTTTGTACGGGATCAGCGCGGCGTAAGAGTCGTGCCTTTGAAGCGCCGCCATTTTGAATCAGGATGGAATGTGGCAAATTTAAGTAGCCTATGTCATCCTCAGTACTCTTCTTAACAACCACAAAAAATTTCATCGAAATCGGTCGAGCCATTTTCTCATGAAAAGAGGACAAAAACAGGCCTATCAGCGTGACAAACAGACAGACGGGAATTTTTCTAATGCTATTTTCGGGATTCTTGATGAATAAGCAGTAAGAATAACTAAAACTTTCACGATTCTAAGCAATGTACAGACAAATCTACAATTTTATTTATACAATACTAGAGTCCACTTCTACTCCTGCTGCGATAGAGTCAACATCTATCTTGATCTGAAGTTCTGAAGATGATGTCCTGAGTGACATCGAAAGCTCACCAATTTTAAAAACTTTTAATCGTAATTGTCTTGATAAAAATATTATTATTTTTATCTGAAATATTTTTTTATTTATATAGATTTATTAATATTAAACCTTGCTTTTCCCCAACAGTAAAAAACCTGAATATCTGAGGAAAAGCTTCGCGGATTTGTTCTACATCAACGGTACCAATGTAGTTAACACCAGATGGGGTATTGTACGTATAGGGTTGTACGCGAGGTATTTGGACAGAATATAAGATTAAACCTTGCTTTTCCCCAACAGTAAAAAACCTGAATATCTGAGGAAAAGCTTTGCGGATTTGTTCTACATCAACGGTACCAATGTAGTTAACACCAGATGGGGTATAGTACGTATAGGGTTGTACGCGAGGTATTTGGACACCTGGTTGAAATATTTCCCACTCAGTCAGTTCATTTTCATCTCGGGAGAAACGCTTATTGTAGATCCGGCTGCGGAGATGAAGAGGTTGCAGGTAAGAATTCCTTGGTTCGATTCCCGCTCGGGGCGAATTTTATCACAGATAGGGTTTGTTCGATTGCCCCAGACAATAATTTTGTCCTTTGTTTTATAATGTTTGTATTTGTGTACATTGAATTTTAACCAATAGTCTAAAGAAATAAATATCCCACCAAAAACATAAATGTAAAAAATAAGGCCAAGTTCCTTTCCAAAAATTTCGGCCCTCAATCGTTCTGAGATCTTTACTGAATCCCTAGTCGATTCCCGCTCAGGACGAACTTTATCGTGAACAGATAGGGTTCGTTCTCGGAACGGCTAGCTTTCACTTGACTCGAACCACCAACCTCCAGATCCAAAGTCCAACGCGTTAACCACTGCACCACTGAGGTTGGTTAGACGGTCAAATGCTTAATCTTTACTGCCAAAATAACGTCACATTCACGAAGTCTCCTCTCCTCTCATTTCAGGATTTCCTCGGTCTCAAAGTGATCATAACAGAGAAGCATTTCTACTTCAACACAACCAAGGGGTTCCCGTGTCTCATGAAATCCGAAACTTTAGAAGTGTTCGATTGCCCCAGGCAATAATTTTGTCCCTTTGTTTTATAATTTTTGTATTTGTGTACTTTGAATTTTAACCAATAGTCTAAATAAATAAATATGAATCCCTAGTCGATTCCCGCTCAGGACGAACTTTATCGTGAACAGATAGGGTTCGTTCTCGGAACGGCTAGCTTTCACTTGGCTCGAACTCGAACCACCAACCTCCAGATCCAAAGTCCAGCGCGTTAACCACTGCACCACTGAGGTTGGTTAGGTGGTCAAATGTTTATTCTTTACTGCCAAAATAACGTCACATTCACGAAGTCTCCTCTCCTCTCATTTCAGGATTTTCTCGGTCTCAAAGTGATCATAACAGAGAAGCATTTCTACTTCAACACAACCAAGGGGTTCCCATGTCTTATGAAATCCGAAACTTTAGCATCTCCGCATTGCTTGGGCAAAAACAAGGGCCGGATTCATCCGAAAATTGACGAGTCTATATTGGATCGACTCACTCAGTTCTATCGACCGTTTAATCTGAAGTTCTATCAAATGACTGGGATTGATTTTGGTTGGTAGGTAGTAGATAATATATGGAGTAAGTGAGTCATAGAAAAGAACTCCATATATTGGATCAACTCACTTAGTTCTACCGACCGATCGTCTTCCTTGCACGAAGTGCTGGGTTCGAGCCTCAAAGTGGAGGAACATTTAACTCCTGTTTTGATTGTTTCTTAGGCTGGGGGCCACAATCTGATTGGCTAAAAAAAAAAAAAATTGTTTTTATTTTTAAATATCAACCAATCAGATTGCGTAATCCAAGAGTTAAACTTAAACCTAGTATAAACTCACTTTGGGGGCCCCGGCCTTAATTGTTTAGATGCTTAAATAGATCAGTTGCGCTTACTTGGGTGATGTTTCAAAGTCATAGAGGAGGAAAAATGAGGACCAACGGAATTTTTCTTTTTCTTCTACGACTTCTAGATCCCGAAATAAATCGATTTAAAAAATACCGGTAAATCGTGAACTTTGACGTCACGGGATCAGCGCGGCGTAAGAGTCGTGCCTTTGAAGCGCCGCTATTTTGAATCAGGAAGGAATGTGACAAATTTAAGTAGCCTATGTCACCCTCAGTACTCTTCTTAACAACCACAAAAAATCTCATCAAATTTGGTCGAGCCGTTTTCTCGTAAAAAGAGGACAAAAACAGGTCTACCAGCGTGACAAACAGACAGACGGGAATTTTTCTAATGCTATTTTCGGGATTCTTGATGAATAAGCAGTAAGAATAACTAAAACTTTCATCAAACCTCTTAAAAAAAAAAAAAACTTTTACCTAGCGCTAGGTTGCAGGTTTAATTTTCGCCCGGAACGAATTTCGTCCTGAACAAATGAGGTACTTTCTCGGAACGGTAGGCTTTTTCCTATCCTGTTCTCTTCGAATTCGGGACGACAAGACCTCCAGTTCAATCTATCAAACTTGAAAAAAAAAAAAAAAAAAAAAAATTTAAGCATGTCGTTCGCGCCGTCCAATTTACTTTAAGTACCTAATTAGGTATCTATTTACAGTCAGCATTTTCATACGACTCTCACATTTAACTCATCAGTATTACCATTTATTTTGTCATTATCATATTTATCATTATCACCATTCATTTCATTCATATTATAGGACCTTTGCTTTTGTACATGTTGAGTATTTAGGTATAGGTATCCACTTGCCTTGAAAGTCATCACTTATCAGCATTTGATACTATCAACCACATTTCACTACTCGTTACTAGTATGTTATTATTGTTTTTAGTTTTTTTCATTATCTTGCCTAGATGTTTATTATTATCTTGCCTCAAGAGCCTCGCGTAATAAACCAAAGAGCACGGGTTCAATCCCTGCTGAGGTGTGAAATTTTGCCCCCAATGTTGTTTCATTTGGTCACAATAATTGTGGTAGACTTACTGCTGGGATAAATGGATTCTACTCTATTTGAGTTATTGTCGTTGTTGTAGCGGCTTTAGCTTTAGCTAAATGGTGATGGCAGAATAGGTACTTTTTTTTTTTTTTTAGTTGTATAAGTATTATTTTTATCGCCAAATATTTTGCCATGTGTATGTTTTCAGAATGTTATTATTTAGTGAAAAGTAATCACTATTGGAATAAGACTTTTTCTTGCCATAGTAAATATGAAACTCCATTTCGTGTTAATATAAGGCGGGTGGCGCTTCGAACTCTTGACGTTCGCGCGCCTCCCGGCACGCTTGATTAGATTGTACAATGTACTTATTTATTATTTAGTTCATAAGCTGTTTATTGACTGTTTTTGGTACTTGTTCAGAATTCACGTCAATGGAAAATTGCTGCAAAAAGGAGCTGTCACAAACGAGAAGTGACCAGCGTTATTATAAGGTTAGGTTAAACGCAAAAAGGCGCTTTCTTTTTCATTGTCGTGGCTTCTGAATAATTACCCTTTCCTTTAGTTCTTAAGATATTTATTGAAGCAAATGATTGACCTGGAATATGCTTTAATTTAAGTGCAAATGCTTTAAAAAAAAAATAAGATTACTTGGAATCTTGGAAAGCTTTAATTTTAACTTTGGTCCCATCTGGAATAGCTGTATCTTTAAATTCAGTACTCCCTATTGAAATGTAATAGTAATAGCTGATACCTACTGCTTTTACCTACCTCGTAGTGGTCAAAACCCTTGCCTGGTAATCAGGAGAGCCTCGGTTCAATTCAGTCGTGATATGGGATTTTATCCTCAACATCGGAAATTTTCTCCACAATACTGGGGTAAAGGGACTCTTTAGGAAATGTAGGTGCCATGGTGCCTTCTTTAAGGGCCCTAGGTGACTAAAATAGGACCTGACCAAGTTAGCTAACTGTACTTATTAAGTACCTACCTACGTATTTCTACTGTACCACATTCCTAGTATGTACTATGTGTGGAGACAATTTGCCATTGATTTTATTTGTATGTACTTAAAAATTATCTCATTTCATACGTCTTTATACCTAAAAATTGTTGCTGGAATCTCACCTAATATGATTGTTTAAAATTTTACAGGGTTAAGTTTTTTTTAGCCCTGTTCTTAGCCCACGTTTATATCCCATCTCCCACCTATAATTCACTTAATTACCTCATGCAATATTTTTACTGTCTTTTTTTTTAATTTTTAAATAAACACAGTTGTTTCCTTAAATTTTGAATGTCTATTTTTTTAACTATCGAAATCGGTTGAATGGTTTTGCAAAAATATAGGTAATAACTTTTTCATTGGTTTTTTAGGGGGGGGGGGGGGGGAATCCCCCCCCCAATACAATTTTTTTACATTTAACTCATCAGTATTACCATTTATTTTGTCATTATCATATTTATCATTATCACCATTCATTTCATTCATATTATAGGACCTTTGCTTTTGTACATGTTGAGTATTTAGGTATAGGTATCCACTTGCCTTCAAAGTCATCACTTATCAGCATTTGATACTATCAACCACATTTCACTACTCGTTACTAAGTAGTATGTTATTATTGTTTTTAGTTTTTTTTCCATTATCTTGCCTAGATGTTTATTATTATCTTGCCTCAAGAGCCTCGCGTGGTAAACCAAAGAGCACGGGTTCAATCCCTGCTGAGGTTTGGAATTTCAAATTAGTTTCCTATGTTCATTACGACAAGGTACCTACATGTGGGCAGCACTTGGCAATACTTTCACATGCTAAACAAGTCTAAAATATGTATGATTTACTTTTACCGAAACATATGCACTGCAGGACCCTACCTACCTACCTATTGAATCGGGCTTTTGATCAATGTGTTTAATTTTTTTTTTCTTAATTCTTCTTTTTCTTCTTCTTCTTTTTAATATTGAAAAGTTGGGTAACTTTCAAGAATATGCACACTTGGTAGGTAAAGCTCATTTTAGAGAAAAAGCTCTACGTCTCGTCTTCAATTTTCCTTCTTTTTACTTTCTATTACTACAGTATAGCGAGCTATACTAGTCAGTAGAGTATAGGTACCCATAGGTAGCACATAGGAAATGGTTCGAATTAGAAATGCACTGACTGAATACATACAGCCCACATGAGTTCAGTTGAGGCATAGGTAATTAACCATGCATATTATTACTGGGTTGCGAACTCGTTAATGCTAGTCAGTAGAGTATAGGTACCCATAGATAGCACATAGGAAATGGTTAGAATTAGAAATGCACTTACTAAATACATACAGCCCACATGAGTTCAGTTGAGGCATAGGTAATTAACCATGCATATTATTACTGGGTTGCGACTATAACAGGCACCTAGATTTAACTACATTGGTACTTCTAAACTGGGGGAAATTCCTTCTTATCTACGGGATCAACGGGATGCTCCAAAAGATGGCTCAGATTCTAACAAAAATACGGGATGGTTAAAATCGAAATTCCGATGGAATTTCCTTTGCTGCAAAAAAGAAAAAAAAAAAATGCATCTATGTAGTTGGGTAGGTAATCATGATTGTATCTCTACCTTTTACATCTTTTGTTGGAAATTCACCAAAGTTAAAGAAAAAAAAATAGGTAGGCAATGATAATAAAAAAAAAATGCCAGATTATCGATCTGGTCCCAGCTGTAGAGATATTGGGTAGGTACGTACTTTAGCTTATAGGTAATCGATTATCTACTTATAGTCTACCCCGTATATTTATTGAGGCACTTATAGGTAATGCCAAATCAAAACAATCGTAAGGTCGTAGACACATAGGCTCACGAGTTTTGTTTTCTTCATTTACATTATTTTGTCTCTACTATTTTGATTTTGATCGTAGCTACCTATTTGTAAAGTGACAAATTTGGAGTTCCCCGTATTACTCGTTTAGTAAGTATAAACCTACTTCTATGTTGTTTCTTATCAAGGCTCATATCTATTATTTTGGCAAGATTAAACTTTTACCTAGCCAGCCTAGTTAGCTTAGTTGGTAGTGCGTCTGCCTTGTAAGCGCTAGGCCGCGGGTTCGATTCCCGCCCGGGGCGAATTTTATCCTGATGGGATAATGTTCGTTCTCGGAACAGCTGGCTTTCTCCTATCCTGTCTTCCTTCTCTCTTCGATTTCGGGACGATAAGACCATAGCAGTTACAGTTCCCTCTGTCAAACCTCTTAAAAAAAAAGACTGCGTTCCGAACTCTCCAAGTTCGACCGTAGCTGCGGTACAGTCGAGCAAAATAAATCACACCGAAGGCCAAGCAGAAGAAAGTGAATCCGAGATCCAGCCATGAGGCATGACTATGACTATACTCACAGACACGACTACTATCATGAAAAGGGAAAACAGAGTTCTCATCAGAGGAGGAAAGGGGTCGGCGAAAGTGGACTTGAGAGAGGACTGTTCAGTTGGAACAGTTGTGTGGACTGACCCACATGTCTGTGCTCGATAGACACAACCAAATCCCGGCCTCTTGATCTAGTGACTCGATTTATACGAGTATCTTTTTTTCTTGTTTTGTCTGCGACTTTTTTTTCTCCTGGTTTTTATCTGTCCGACGTCGGCCTCTAACCTGAATTCGCGTGATAATTGCGAATCTACTGGCAGCTCCGCGAGCAGTAACTTTTTTGCTAGTTCGTGAGAAACTTGAAACTGTCGGGTATCAAGTGCATAGAAAAATAATGAATTGATTGTGATTTTTTTTATCTTGTGTCAAGTGCCAATTGGATTAGTGCGGCTTAAAGGTTTTAATGATAGTTTGTTTTTCGCCTAAAAGATAAAAAAAAAAATATATATATTTAATCCCCCTTTTAGTAGGTACCTAACGTGCAAATTGATCCCATCATTTTTACGTAGGTACGCCAGAGTCTACCTGGATGTATTTTTGTTTTCTGGTAATTTTACAGGGGTCTTTGAGGCCCCGAATTCTCTTTTTTTCTGACTACAGTTCACTGACCATCAATTCTTTTTCCAGGAGTCTCCCGTGACGTCACAATACAATGAGTAGCCTCATTGAGGGTGCTGACATCTCGATCGAATCATTCCTAGAGGAGAATGAAGACAGGACGAGCGACATTCAGAACTTCTTCCGTGGAGCCAATGTCCTTATTACGGGAGCTACGGGCTTCATGGGCAAAGTCCTACTGGAGAAGCTACTCAGGTAAGGAACTAGTGATCTCAGCATGTTAAGGTAGAAACACACTATCATCACATCACGTGAGCTCATGGGGGGTCAAAAAGATGTAGTTCAGAGTTTAACCCATAATATTGTATCTTTCGAACGAAATTACCTACAATATTATGGGAAAATTTTGAACTACATCTTAATGACTTCCCATGAGCTCACGGGACGTGACGTGACGTGATGGTAGTGAGAAGGTATGGAGCGAGTTCGAGAGCAGTCACCGAGAATGCCAATCGGTCTTTATGTTTCAGATCCTGTCAGGATATCAACATGATCTACATTGTGGTCAGACCCAAAATGGGTAAAAGTCACGTCCGTCGATTCTACGAAATATTCGAAGGTCCGGTAAGTTCCAGCTGTTTTCCCGGTAGATGTTTTCGTAGATTTTTTTTTTTTTTTAATGTCCGTGTTCTCATTCTCAATCTTAAATTATAACATTTAAGAGAGAGCTGCTCATTGACTCATTCACACACTGATCGCTCTATCTCCAGAACCCCAGTACCTAGAGATAGAAAGCTCGAGTTTGGCAGGAATATTCCTAATATGTTCTAGATGTGCAACAAGAGAACATTTTGCCGGAATCCAAACCGATCTCCGATCTCGAACTATGATCAATTTTCCGTGACGAAGCATGGACCAGTATTAATACTTTTCCCTTCCGATCCCTGTTTTAGTTCTTCGACCGTATGAAGTCTGAGTGTCCCAACTACCTGTACAAAGTGAAGCTGGTCTACGGGGACTGTCTAAAGCCGAACCTCGGGTTCTCAGAAGAGGACCGCGCCCATTTGATAGGTTGTGTGGATCTTGTATTCCATGGTCACGTGAGCTCATGGGGAATCAAAAAGATGTAGCTACCCATAATATTGTATCTTTCGAACGAAATTACCTAAGTACAATATTATGGGAAAAATTTGAACTACATCTTAATGACTTCCCATGAGCTCACGGGACGTGACGTGACATGATGGTAGTGAGAAGGTATGAAGCGTGTTCGAGAGCAGTCACCGAGAATGCCAATCGATCTTTATGTTTCAGATCCTGTCAGGATATCAACATGATCTACATTGTGGTCCGACCCAAAATGGGTAAAAGTCACGTCCGTCGATTCTACGAAATATTCGAAGGTCCTGTAAGTTCCAGCTGTTTTCCCGGTAGATGTTTTCATTTCGTAAAATGTGTTCTTAGGTGTTTTCCGGGTTGATTTTTTTTTTTTTTTTTTTTTTTTTTTAATGTCCGTGTTCTCATTCTCAATCTTAAATGTTATAAAAAAGCGAGAGCTGCTCATTGACTCATTCACACACTGATCGCTCTATCTCCAGAACCCCAGAACCTAGAGATAGAAAGCTCGAGTTTGGCAGAAATATTCCTAATAATTATGTTCTAGATGTGCAACAAGAGAAGATTTTGCCGGAATCCAAACCGATCTCCGATCTCGAATTATGATCAATTTTCCGTGACGAAGCATGGGCCAGTATTAATACTTTTCCCTTCCGATCCCTGCTTTAGTTCTTCGACCGTATGAAGTCTGAGTGTCCCAACTACCTGTACAAAGTGAAGCTCGTCTACGGGGACTGTCTAAAGCCGAACCTCGGGTTCTCAGAAGAGGACCGCGCCCATTTGATAGGTTGTGTGGATCTTGTATTCCATGCTGCAGCTGCGGTCCGGTTTGACACTAGTCTGAGGGTTGCCGTCATCACCAATGTGCGGTCCACGGTGGATCTCCTGAATATGGCCCGCGGTATGCATCGACTCAAGGTTGGTCTTGCGGCAGATTCAGTTTAAAATCTCTTTACTTGATTATCCTGCTAGGATAGGATTGAAAAGTTGATAGCACGTTGCACTAGTTCCATTGATCATCTGGGCAATCACGTGCTGCTGATTTCCCGATCCCACTCGACCTTAGGGCCGTATTACCTTCGATCACAAGGAAAATACCTAGCTACCCATTTTTTACGGGTTTTGAAAGTTGATTTCTGTTGGCTGGTTAATTCCTGCTTATTGCTGTCCATTTTGTCTTCAGTTTAATCATCGTTGAAGATAATTTTCGGCTCTTCTCCCCCACAGGCGTTTGTATTCGTATCGACTGCCTACTCCAACTGTGACAACGAGCACATAGAGGTCATTATCTTGCCTAGATGTTTATTATTATCTTGCCTCAAGAGCCTCGCGTGGTAAACCAAAGAGCACGGGTTCAATCCCTGCTGAGGTGTGAAATTTTGCCCCCAATGTTATTTCATTTGGCCACAATAATTGTGGTGGACTTACTGCTGGGATAAATGGATTCTGCTCTATTTGAGTTATTGTCGTTGTTGTAGCGGCTTTAGCTAAATGGTGATGGCAGAATACATTTTTTTTTTTTTTTTTTTTTTTTTTTTTTTTTAGTTGTATAAGTATTATTTTTATCGCCAAATATTTTGCCATGTGTATGTTTTCAGAATGTTATTATTTAGTGAAAAGTAATCACTATTGGAATAAGACTTTTTCTTGCCATAGTAAATATGAAACTCCATTTCGTGTTAATATAAGGCGGGTGGCGCTTCGAACTCTTGACGTTCGCGCGCCTCCCGGCACGCTTGATTAGATTGTACAATGTACTTATTTATTATTTAGTTCATAAGCTGTTTATTGACTGTTTTTGGTACTTGTTCAGAATTCACGTCAATGGAAAATTGCTGCAAAAAGGAGCTGTCACAAATGAGAAGTGACCAGTGTTATTATAAGGTTAGGTTAAACGCAAAAAGGAGCTTTCTTTTTCATTGTCGTGGCTTCTGAATAATTACCCTTTCCTTTAGTTCTTAAGATATTTATTGAAGCAAATGATTGACCTGGAACGAGAAGTGACCAGCGTTATTATAAGGTTAGGTTAAACGCAAAAAGGCGCTTTCTTTTTCATTGTCGTGGCTTCTGAATAATTACCCTTTCCTTTAGTTCTTAAGATATTTATTGAAGCAAATGATTGACCTGGAATATGCTTTAATTTAAGTGCAAATGCTTTAAAAAAAAAATAAGATTACTTGGAATCTTGGAAAGCTTTAATTTTAACTTTGGTCCCATCTGGAATAGCTGTATCTTTAAATTCAGTACTCCCTATTGAAATGTAATAGTAATAGCTGATACCTACTGCTTTTACCTACCTCGTAGTGGTCAAAACCCTTGCCTGGTAATCAGGAGAGCCTCGGTTCAATTCAGTCGTGATATGGGATTTTATCCTCAACATCGGAAATTTTCTCCACAATACTGGGGTAAAGGGACTCTTTAGGAAATGTAGGTGCCATGGTGCCTTCTTTAAGGGCCCTAGGTGACTAAAATAGGACCTGACCAAGTTAGCTAACTGTACTTATTAAGTACCTACCTACGTATTTCTACTGTACCACATTCCTAGTATGTACTATGTGTGGAGACAATTTGCCATTGATTTTATTTGTATGTACTTAAAAATTATCTCATTTCATACGTCTTTATACCTAAAAATTGTTGCTGGAATCTCACCTAATATGATTGTTTAAAATTTTACAGGGTTAAGTTTTTTGCCCTGTTCTTAGCCCACGTTTAATTTATTTTTATATCCCACCTCCCACCTATAATTTACTTAATTACCTCATGCAATATTTTTACTGTCTTTTTTTTTAATTTTTAAATAAACACAGTTGTTTCCTTAAATTTTGAATGTCTATTTTTTTAACTATCGAAATCGGTTGAATGGTTTTGCAAAAATATAGGTAATAACTTTTTCATTGGTTTTTTAGGGGGGGGGGGGGGGGACAACAATACCTCATATTATGGGCAAAATACTGGCTCTCAAGTAGCACTTAATAATTCATTAGCCAGCCTAATAGTTAACTTGGAGGGTAGCGCCTGTCTTGTCGCGAGTTTAATTTTCGCCCAGGACGAACTTTATCCCACATGGGTAAGTTTTCGTTCTCGGAACGGCTGGCCTTCTCTTATCTTGTCCTCTTTTTTTTCCTTTAAATTAAAACCTCAGTTATCAAGCAGCCCACGTTGGAATTTAGGAATTTACCTTCTAATATATCGCAATTTCTCTCCCCAGATTCATGTTGGCTCACTACACACTGGTGTGTTTGGTGTTCTCTCTTCTAGTCACCTGTATTCTCAACATTGTAAGCTTGGTACTGAGATAAAACCAGACCATCTCCGTGCAGTATAATCTTGAGGGACACCATCATAAAGACTGGCTCTCAAGTAACACTGAAGCATCAATTAGTAGCACTGAAGCATCAATCGTCTTAAGGATTAATGACACTTGTCTTGTCTCGATGGCGAAGTGCTTACGAACGCTCGTCTGGTGAGCGGGAGGTCTTGGGTTCGAATCCCAGCCGAGGCATGGAATTTTATCGCCAACGATTTGAAATTTCAACCTCAAGTATTACCATCGATCACACGGAAAATACCTAGCTACCCATTTTTTACGGGTTTTGAAAGTTGATTTCTGTTGGCTGGTTAATTCCTGCTTAATGCTGTCCATTTTATCTTCAGTTTAATTATCCTTGAAGATAATTTTCGGCTCTTCTCCCCCACAGGCGTTTGTATTCGTATCGACTGCCTACTCCAACTGTGACAACGAGCACATAGAGGAGAAATTCTATGAACCTCCTATCCCCTGGCTAACGTTAACCCTCATGGCAGAGACACTGAGTGAAGAAATGCTCACCAAAATCACGCCCGGGTGAGTTATAATTGTAATAACAGTGCTGGAAAAGGGTTAAGGACGCTTAAAAATAATATTTATTTAAATAATAATAAAAGAGAAATTTCATAGAGGGAACTGTAACAACGGGGGCCTTATCGTCCGAAAGCGAATAGGGAAGGACAGGATAGGAGAAAGCAGGCCGTTCCGAGACCGAACCTTATCTGTTTGAGATAGAGTTTGCCCCCCAGTCATTGAACCCACGACCTAGCGCTTACATGGCAGACGAGCTGCCCTCCAAGTTTACTAGGCTGATGTTAATATTGATTAAAGTCGTAGGTAGTGAACTTTCAATTGATTCATGTCTTTCATTACCTAATTAATGAAAGAAATGAATTTCATTAATTAACTAATCACACAACCTTCCAAACTACATAACTACAAGGTAGTTTTTGTAGTTATTCCTCTCTCTTGTCTCTCTCCCTACCAGCATACTGGGAGAGTGGCCCAACGCTTACGCCCTTACCAAATGTGTTGCCGAGGATGTGGTTAGAAGTAAAGGAGACAAACTGCCCATAGCTATTGTGAGACCCTCCATTGGTAAGTGCTTGCCAAATACAGTGGGAATGAGCATTGTGAAATACCCTACTAACACGCGGCAAATAAATAAGGGTACAGTTCTTTCAGGAAGTTGTTTCTCTTTAAGAAACGCATCAGGACAGCAATGGAATCAGGGTCATTTTTGAGGGCATCAGAGTTTATTCTTTATTATGTAGTATAGTTTCGCTATACTTAGTGTAATAGAAAATAAAAATGCAAGTTCAAGTAGTGTTACCTCCTGCAGGTTATACTCGTAGTCAGATTACCTTACCTTTTTTTTTCTCTTTTCAAAGGAAGATATATATGAAGAAACCGTCTCGGAACAGCATTGCATTACTTCGAGAGATTAACTTACCTGTCGCACGCTAAAGTAACGTTACCTGCTGGAGGTTAATCTTGATGACCAGATCCATGACAGCATGGAACACAGTCTGTACGTTAGACGTATCAGTGGCGGTCGTGAAGTGAGGATAAATCACTTTGGCCGAGTTGTGATTCCTCAGGGCGAACTTGTGCTGAATGAATAGCGCCCCCGAGTCCACGTCGAAGTCCGGCCCTGATAAATAAGAGAAAAATTAAAATCAGTGCCCCAGCCTCTCTTGTCAATAAACCAGTTGCGCTGACTTTACTGATATTTCAAAGTTAAATCGATTGAAAAAATATCAGTAAATCATAAACTCCCGTGAGCGATGACGTCACATCAACTGTCTTGAGCAAAGCTCCTCTTGCAGGCAACACATTGCTGTGTTTGTGCGCATGCGTTTTTGCGAATTTCTTAAACTCTGACGTCACAACTATTTGAGCTTTTTCATTAAAATGGCAAAAAAAAAATCGACCTTTAAAAGTCACTTTTCCGGAGTTTTGATCTTGAATTTGGATTTTTACGTAGGAATCGACCTTTTATTATTACCGAGCAAAGCTCTCTTGCAGGCAACACATTGCTGTGTTCTTGCACATGTGTTTTTGTGAATTTCTTAAACTCTGACGTCACAACTATTTGAGCTTTTTCATTAGAATGGCAAAAAAAAAAATTGAAAGAAAAAAAAAATCGACCTTTAAAAGTCACTTTTCCGGAGTTTTGATCTTGAATTTGGATTTTTACGTAGGAATCGACCTTTTATTATTAATTTTTACTCAAATGCAACTGCTCCATTTAATGTCATCATCAGTTACGTTCTTACAGTTCTTACCTTTAAAATCGGACAGGTAATATCGCAAGTGACGGCCCGAGTACAGGATTTTCTCTCGAAACAAATCAAACTTATTGAGGAACAGAATGAATGAGGCTTCTCGGAAATATCGATTGTTTACCACTTGCTCGAATAGGTTCAGACTTTCATCCAGCCGATTCACACTTGAGTCTTCCTGTGGAAAAAAAATTAATTTTGTCACAAAAGTGTCTGGCTAGGAGACAAGGGGACGTTAAACAGAGTAGACTAGTGTCTACGTAGCTGTTGGACTATAAACAGGGAGGAGAACAGCTAAAACTAACCAGCCTAGCTAGCTGGCAAATAAAAATTAATTTTGTCACAAAAGTGTCTGGCTAGGAGACAAGGGGATGTTAAACAGAGTAGACTAGTGTCTACGTAGCTGTTGGACTATAAACAGGGAGGAGAACAGCTAAAACTAACCAGCCTAGCTAGCTGGCTCAACGCCTACAAGAAGATACACCGGTTCTCCGAAGTACTATCCTATTTCAGCACTCGGCAGTGGCTCTTCAACGACACCAACACGCGTGCCCTCTGGCGGAAAATGCCGGCGGAGGATCAGAAGTATTTCAACTTCGACATCGGGGCTCTCATATGGGAGGACTATTTCTACACGCATGTGCGAGGGCTGAGGGTGTACCTTGTCAAGGATAGTTTGGATACGGTGCCGCTTGGTATAAGGAAACGGCATAGGTGAGAAATTGAAAAAAAAAAAAAAAAAAAAAAAAAAAAAAAAAAAAAAAACACACCTCATAAAATCATAACCAGCTATAGCCATGTTTAATTGGCTAGTCCTGAAAGAAAAAAGGTCCGGCTAGGGATATAAGACTATTCTCTAGCTGTGGGACTATTAATAAATTAGGAATAAGAGCAGCCAAACCCTAACCAGCCTGCCTAGCTGAAAGTTAAAAAGAATTTATCATGCTTCAAAGGAAACGCACTGCGGTTCGGGACGGGTAAAGTAATCTTGGCTAGGGACTATCCACCCCCGTCGCCCTCGGTGCAGCTACAACGCTACAACAACAACAACAACAACAACAAAAACCATGTTTGTTAATTTATTCTGTAGATTTTCTTTTTCTGAAAACATTGTAATTATGTTCACACTTATTCACACGATCATGTATTTCATTCACAGATTTGGTACTACTGTTTTCGTTTGAACAAGCACAAGTCCATTCACTTGCTGTGCATCTTCTTTCTCCATTGGGTGCCTGCATTCCTAGTGGATCTCGGAGCCAGATTGATTGGTCGAAAGCCAAGGTAAAAAAAAATCTTTAGCTCTTTCAATAAAACATATCTGTCAGTCTAGTTAGCTAGGACGGCAGTTCGATTCTCATGCGGGGAACTTTATCTTGAATTCCTAAGGTTCGTCATCGGAACGGCTGGCTTTATCTCTTCGATTTCTGGACGATAGGACCTCCGTTGTTATGGCTCCCTCCATCAAATCTTGAAGATTTTTTAAGCGTTTGTAAAGCACTAATAAAATTGTTTCCTTGGTTTCAGAATGATCAACGCCTATTAAAAAAAAAAAATCTCTACAGCTTTCACATCTTTCAATAAAACATATCTGTCAGTCTAGTTAGCTTGGACAGTAGTTCGATTCTCATGCGGGGAACTTTATCCTGAACTCCTAAGGTTCGTCATCGGAACGGCTGGCTTTATCTAATCCTATCCACCTTCTCTCTTCGATTTCTGAACGATAGGACCTCCGTTGTTATAGCTCCCTCCATCAAATCTTGAAGATTTTTTAAGCGTTTGTAAAGCACTAATAAAATTGTTTCCTTGGTTTCAGAATGATCAACGCCTACAAGAAGATACACCGGTTCTCCGAAGTACTATCCTATTTCAGCACTCGGCAGTGGCTCTTCAAAAAAAAAAAAAAAAAAAAAAAAAACAACACATCACTTATGAAAGGAGGATGATTAACACTCAAAGGGTTCTCCCTGCTTTTAAAGAACAAGCACAAGTCCTCACGATGGTTGACTACGGTTTAGGACGAGCCAATTAAACATGGCTAGAGAGTCTAGAGACCATCACCTTCGGGTATGCCCCCCCCCCCCAAAAAAAAAAAAAAAAAAAAAAACAGAGATATCTTTTCTTTATACGGCCATCAACATTCACCTATGGCTACAACAAAAATACCTCATATTATGGGCAAAATACTGGCTCTCAAGTAGCAATGAAGCATCAATTAGCCAGCCTAGTTAACTTGGAGGGTAGCGCCTGTCTTGTCGCGAGTTTGATTTTCGCCCAGGACGAACTTTATCCCACATAGGTAAGTTTTCGTTCTCGGAACGGCTGGCTTTCTCTTATCTTGTACTCTTTTTTTTCCCCTTTAATTTCGGGACAATAAAACCTCAGTTGTCAAGCAGCCCACGTTGGAATTTAGGAATTTACCTTCTAATATATAGCACATTTCTCTCCCCAGATTCATGTTGGCTCACTACACACTGGTGTGTTTGGTGTTCTCTCTTCTAGTCACCTGTATTCTCAACATTGCAAGCTTGGTACTGAGATAAAACTAGACTAGGCGATGCAGTATAATCTTGAGGGACACCATCATAAAGACTGGCTCTCAAGTAACACTGAAGCTTCAATTAGTAGCACTGAAGCATCAATCGTCTTAAGGATTAATGACACTTGTCCCAATGGCGAAGTGCTAACGAACGCTCGTCTGGTGAGCGGGAGGTCTTGGGTTCGAATCCCAGCCGAGGCATGGAATTTTATCGCCAACGATTTGAAATTTCAACCTCAAACCGAACTAGCCAAATACTGGTGTAATTCAGTAGTTTGTAACATGACAAGCATCTATTCTAAATTAAAATTTCCAATGAATAATAGAAAGTGTTAAATATGATTATCTTCTTAATGTAAATAATATAAAAAAATATACATAACACAACTTAAAAATTGTATAAAAATGTCACTTCCTTTTTATTGCCATTTTATTTTTATAAAAAAATATTAAGTATTTAAAAATGAATACAATAGAAATATTACTTTTAAAAATATTTGAGATCTTCAATAAGAAATATAAGAATTTCAATTTAGAAAATATAAAAAGTGAGGACTACGTATTGGAGGGTGGATTAAAAGTGATTTTTTTCCAAAAAGCTAACAAACACCTTTGTCCAAAATTATTGTCACTTTGTTCGCACTAATATCGTTCGGCAAAAGAAATTCGTAACAAATCCCTTTTAAGAGTTTGAAGTATACCTTTAAAAAATAAATACCGTATTAAACGATATTTAATAATAAAATTTACATTAAATACTTTTTGAAAGATTACTTTCTATTTTTTAAAATAAATTCTTAAACAATTTGGAGATCAATAAAATATTATAAAAAAAAGAGTATAAAAAATATGCGTAAAAATAAATCACCAGGTTTGTCTGCTATTGTCAGGCAAACCTGGAAAAGCTTAAAAAACTAAAAATTGGCAATGTGTTATTTTGTCTTTAAATTTGCCCATTTTATGGACACAAACGTTTCCTATAGTGAACACAAAAAGAATGGCCCAAAGTTTGCCGATCTCATTGCTTAGAAAAATAGCGGGAAATACCGAATTAAACCAATATGATCGATCTATGTGTACGTGAAAATTTGTACAAAAAGTAAAAACTTACAAACTAAGTAGGCAAAAATAAGGCACAAACATTTAGAGAGTCTTTGAGACTTGAGAAAGAAAAATCTTAAAACTAAAATCGACCAAATACTAAAAACTAGTAAAATAACTCCATAGGTAAAATACATCAAATTCCTTTGTTGGCACTGTCAATAACAGGTAAAATTTATAGTTCTTTTGTAGTTTTAGAGGGGGCTTTCCCAACAATTATGTTCATTTTCTCGCCATTTCCGACTTAGGAGGTGACCTTTGCACATGTCCTCATTGCACGAAAAAAGGTAGCTAATAGCGTAACCTGCTACAAGTTATGAAAGCATAAACTAATGCAGGTTGCAATAGCGTTATTCTGCTGCATTTGAATCTGAAAGAATGTTGTACTTTCCGAGTGCAATTGTAAAAAAAAAAAAAAAAAAAAAAAAAGATTACAATACAAACTGCCCATAGCTATTGTGAGACCCTCCATTGGTAAGTGCTTGCCAAATACAGTGGGAATGAGCATTGTGAAATACCCTACTAACACGCGGCAAATAAATAAGGGTACAGTTCTTTCAGGAAGTTGTTTCTCTTTAAGAAACGCATCAGGACAGCAATGGAATCAGGGTCATTTTTGAGGGCATCAGAGAGGGCCGAATTCAGGAAGGAGCTAGGGCGGAAACGCATCTTTTGTCAGGACAGGAGGGTATGTCCTACTGTTAAAGGTCTTCTTTTCTGACCAAGAAAAAATGGGTGATTTTGGGAAATAAATGTCCATTTTCAGTGATCGCCACATCTAAAGAGCCCATAGCCGGTTGGATCAACAACTTCTACGGGCCGACAAACGTTGCATTACTTCAGTGATCCATGGTGACCTAGTGCATTCAACGTGCTATCGCAGCTGACTTTTCTATCTTTTGACTTATTTCCATTCAGAACAGTCATCTAGAAAGGAAACGCTGCATGCATTCTGGGGTCTCTACCGGAGGGGAGAACAAATAAATCAAACAAAATTAATATTAATTTTCCAATATTTTCAGTTATCGCCACATCCAAAGAGCCCATAGCAGGCTGGATCAACAATTTCTACGGCCCGACAGGTGTTGTTGCCGGTGCCGGCATTGGTCTACTCCGATCTCTTCACTGTGATGGCAATATGTTGGCGGATCTGGTGCCGGTTGATATGGTGATTAACTGTATGATAGCCGCCGCCTGGGATGTTGGCCGCAGCCGGTGAGTAGAACATACAAATTGCGGAATAAAAGGCTTTAGATCAGGGATTCCAAGGGAAAAAAAGTCCATCCCCCTAACTTGTGTTGAAAGTACCAGTACCTCTTTTAAAGTGTTAATTTTGTATTTTCGTTAAATAATAAGGGGGTGCTGAGTGGTCTGTAGGAAATCATGAAATTCAAAAGTGGTCCGTGTCTTGAGCAAGTTTGAGAACCCCTTTTATGGAAAATCCTTTTGTATTCTGAAAATCTTTTGAATGCCGTGGTTCAGTTTTTGGTGTAGTGGTCAAGACAATCGCCTCGTAAACAGGAGAACGGTTCAATCCCAGCCAAGGCCGAGGTATTGAATTTTGTCCGCAATATAACTTAAGAACTCGACTGCGAAAAAAGTAGTAGCCCTGCTGATGGAGTAAAGGGACTTTTATTTAAACAGTATAAAATGAAGTATAAAACATGCAAATTTACCCATCTATTTTTCTCACCAGACTTGAAGCGACCAATTCGGAAATCCTCGCTCCCTCTCCGGAAGAAGAGAAGGAAGCAAACCCCCTCTCCTGTCCCGGTGACCCGGAATATCACATTGTTCCCTCCCGATCTCACAAGAAGACCAAAGTGCGGCGAAAAACCGTGCCTTCGTTGGTTCCCATATACAACTTCGTATCGTCCAATCAGCAAGCGTTAACGTGGCGCGATTTCATGTCCCTGAATGAACGGGCAGAACCTCAGATACCATCGCAGCTTATGG
This sequence comes from Diaphorina citri, assembly GCF_000475195.1. Lineage (NCBI taxonomy): Eukaryota > Metazoa > Arthropoda > Insecta > Hemiptera > Psyllidae > Diaphorina > Diaphorina citri. Next base: position 283,828 of record NW_007377591.1, read on the forward strand.
TAAGCTTAGGATTTTACTATTTTATACATACACCGGGGATACGGTCAAACATGAATTGGCTACTCCTGAAAGAAAAAAGGTCCGGCTAGGGATAAGACTAGTCTCTAGCTGTGGGACTATTAAATAGGAATAAGAGCAGCCAAACCCTAACCAGCCTGCAGCCTGCCTAGCTGAAAGTTAAAAAGAATTTATCATGCTTCAAAGGAAACGCACTGCGTTTCGGGACGGGTAAAGTAATCTTGTCTAGGGACTATCCACCCCCGTCGCCCTTGGTGCAGCTACAACGCTACAACAACAACACCAACAACAACAAAAACCATGTTTGTTAATTTATTCTGTAGATTTTCTTTTTTCTGAAAACATTGTAATTATGTTCACACTTATTCAGACGATCATGTATTTCATTCACAGATTTGGTACTACTGTTTTCGTTTGAACAAGCACAAGTCCATTCACTTGCTGTGCATCTTCTTTCTGAAAAAAGTAGTAGCCCTGCTGATGGAGTAAAGGGACTTTTATTCAAACAGTATAAAATGAAGAAGTATAAAACATGCAAATTTACCCATTTATTTTTCTCACCAGACTTGAAGCGACCAATTCGGAAATCCTCGCTCCCTCTCCGGAAGAAGAGAAGGAAGCAAACCCCCTCTCCTGTACTATGCTAAATTTTATGGCTTGACTTGGACTCGAACCACCAACATACAGAGTCCACCGTACTAAACACTACACCATTGAGGTTGGTTGTAATAAGAAGTGCGTCACATGAATTATTTAGCTGAGAACCTCTTCTGCTTCTTCATAATTTTTGATTTTTTTTTCTTTTTTTTTTTTTAAGACGAGTGTTTCACCGTCATTTTGTAGCAATCAAAGTACTATCTGGTTTACTACTTACTAGAAGTGTCATGTCGTATCCACTCAATGCTACCACGTACAGGACTGCCTTCACATCATCGAAACAATAGATCCACTTCCTTCTCTGACTCCTTTGTCCTCCTGTAATAATAGAATAGATTCCTTAGGAACTTCATTCTTTCTGGCAATTTCCTTCACGACCTGGTAAATACCTCGGCTAGATTCAAGGTTTGGGTTTGAGCGCAGATAGGTTCCTACACTTTGAGAAAACTGTTTTCATCCAGGGTATTTCAAAACCGTTCATCCTACTACCATGAGATAAGGAACAAGCCTATCTCATGGACAAGGAAAAGTGTTGTTGTTGTTGTTATCTAATGCTTGAGATTGACTATTATGTCATTTTTCTAAAATAAGTTTTACATTGGGACGCATCATGCTTATAAGTTACTCATTTTGAACCACCCAGGGGGCACTTATGGTTTTAAGGATGGTCCATGGAAGCGAGTAACATTACCCCCCCACAAGGAAAAGTAATATTAGGTATTATGAAATTATTTTCTAAGAAGGGGGGGGGGGACAAGATTCTTTGTAATCTTAAATAATTTGCATAAAAATAAAGCACTTTGCCATTTACCAATATCCCATTAAAGTAGCTGTTATCTAACATGAGTACATGACTAAGGTTGACTGCAGTTCAGGACAAGCTAATTGAACATGGCTAGAAAACATCACCCCTTTGTATGGCAGAAAAAAAAAAGAAGATATCCTTTCTGTATTCTCCCATCACCATTCAACTACAGCTGAAGTCGTAACAACAACAACAACATCAATCCATGTCACCTGTTTATTTGGAGACCAAGCACGCTGTTGCTTAGCTTAGCTTAACTTACCCACATCCACCATGTTGACTATGGAGGCCGTTCATTAAAGTAGCTGTTATCTAACATGACCAAGGTTGACTGCAGTTCAGGACAAGCTAATTGAACATGGCTAGAAAACATCACCCCTGTGTATGGCAGAAAAAAAAAGAAGATATCCTTTCTGTATTCTCCCATCACCATTCAACTACAGCTGAAGTCGTAACAACAACAACAATCCATGTCACCTGTTTATTTGGAGACCAAGCACGCTGTTGCTTAGCTTAGCTTAACTTACCCACATCCACCATGTTGACTATGGATTCCCCCAGTCGGAAGTTGGTCTCTATGATCCCATTAGTTCGAACCCGGGCCCTCAGAACGTCAGTTGCGTTGGGTACGTACTTCAAATCACAAATCCTCTCCATGTTCTCAAACAGACTGTAAAGAGGGAACACCAATTTATTTTACTTTTCAAATAATTATGTATCTATTTGAAATTAATTATTTCTACACACATAAAGCGCCAAAAAATATGGTCTCCTCTCATCTCTGAACCGCAAACTTGTTTTGAGTTTTTAAAAGAGTGATCTTAGGTAAATAGGGACCAAACCATCTATTTCTTGAAAGAACTTTGGATCCTGGACACTTTTGATCTGAATAAGTAATAATAATAATTACAATAAAATAAAAATTAAAAAGACAATTGAGATTCAAATAAGACATTCAATGAAGAAAGTTTGGTGAGCTTTTGGGAATACTCAGATTCCCTCAGACCAAAAAGACACAAGAGAGGTGTTTACTCTACAAGCGCTGGAGTTGAAGTTTTTAATAATAATTACACTTCTCTGCAAAGTTTGAGATAGCTGAGGTGAAAGGTAAGGTCCTGAGAGCTTTTTTTTTTCCAAAAGTTTGGCCTTGAATAATATCCAAGCAATACCTCCCTGAGAACCTCACTCAGGGATTTCCTATCTATGTACATATGTACAATGTAAGTACTTGGAATTCCAAACTCCTTTACTTACTAGAGAGCAGAATCATTGAGTTCATATTCATAGCCTCTTGCTACTGCCAATCTAACACCTCTGTCCTGCCATAGAGCAAGCATAGCTGTTGATACATCGGGTAACATTTGAAACTCCTCATCAAAACAACACATGGTGGAGAGAATTGTCTTTGCATAGTTCTGAAATTGTGAGTCAAGAAGTTATTAAAAATTAGACTGCTGGGGTAAAAGGACATTTTAGTCCTATTCAAACAGGATAGGTAAACAAGGTACATACCTGAAAGTACTACTGCCATGGTCATTTACCCTGGCTTGGGGCCTCATTTTGGATTAAGCAATTTGAATTGTGCGATTTTAGACTTTGAACTAATGGCCAAGTTCACTCTCAGAGATTAACTTTTAATCTCTAAGTGTGGTCCCAGCCTTAAGATTAACCTATCAGATACCTTCTGGATTAACGTTAATCTCACTGTAGCTCTAGGCATGAAATAAATAGAAAGGGAGGAAGGGGAAGAGAGAAGGGACGGAAGAAGGAAGAGATGAGAAAGGTCTCTTATGATTGATAACCTCTGAGCTCCCAATCCACTGAAAACTTCCTCACCTTGTTCTTAGCAGACTGAAGATTGATTCGTAGAATTCCCATCCCACCCAGGACATACTTCATAGAGGACAACAGGTTGTCCATTACGGTGGGTTTAAAACTTTCCAGCTCTTCTCGTGTGAAGCCATCATTGTGAATGATTTTCATCTGCTTCACCAGTGTGCTTTTACCACTCTCCCCAGCTCCTGGAATACAAATTAATTTTAATTAGGGAATGTCAAACCTGTCTAAGTGGGACTTGTCTGGAAACCTGGATAACTGGGAAAAAAAATTGTAGCCCTTTCATGGCAACCTCTCTAAGTAGGACACTTTTTTACCTGTGAAACCTGGATAAGTGGGAAAAAATTGTCGGTCTCTTGAATTTCCACTAGACAGGTTTGACTGTAGTTGCAGTACTGGCAAAATATTTGAGATCCTACTTACCCAGTAGAAGTATTTTGATAACATGTTTCTCTTGTAGGGAGAGCTGAGTCAGTTGTTTGTCGATTTCATCACTTCTACGTTGAGCTTTGATTTCCTCACTGTCTAGAGATATGCACGCACCCATCCCATTTTATTCTGTGTCACAAATCTGAAAATGGGTTGGTTTGTGGTATTGAGAACAAAGAAAAGGGACATTTGTGTTGCAATTTGAGTTACATTAATTTGACGTAGAATAGGTACCTCTTCTGACCAGTCTCAATTTTGGTGATGTTTGATGACACATATGTACTTGTACTTCAATATGCCAGGCTAGGTACTATTATCAGTTTGATACTTCTAGATGACTAATTAATAGTTCAAGAGTGAAAGGCATATCAGATTATGCCATGGGGAAATACCATGCTTCTAGTAATGAGTCACTCATGAAGCTTGTTGCTCACAGTTGTAGAACACAGGTTTTGCGCCAAGAATGCACATTATTTTGGGAGGTAAAAACTATCCTGAACTATCAAACTTACCTTAAATCGATAAATTACTTTCTATTTATGGAGGAAACAGGAAAACCTGGAAAATGCCACAAAATCAGGTTTTCTTGGGACTTTTCTTGCTTTTTTCAAAATTTGGAACAATTTTTTTTATAATAAACCTGGAAAATGCCACAAAATCAGGTTTTCTTGGGACTTTTCTTGCTTTTTTCAAAATTTGGAACAATTTTTTTTATAATAAACAAAAAATAATCGATTCTCGATAATCGATTTCAAATTTCCGATTTTAATTTCGGTTCGATATTTTTTAGAAGCGCGAAAATTTTGAAATCTGAAAATTCCGAGAAAGTAAACAGAAGGCATATAGGTACCTAAGCTACAAAAAGCACAAATCTTTGGAAAAATCAGTCAATCCAAGAAGAGAATAAGGATAGAGACGTGCTGTTGTTGTTATTCACAAAAAATAATCGATTCTCGATAATCGATTTCAATTTCCGATTTATCGATTTTTTTCGGTTCGATATTTTTTAGAAGCGCGAAAATTTTGAAATCTGAAAATTCCGAGAAAGTAAACAACAAAAGGCATATACCTAAGCTACAAAAAGCACAAATCTTTGGAAAAATCAGTCAATCCAAGAAGAGAATAAGGATAGAGACGTGCTGTTGTTATTCCTTTATCTGATTTTGTAAGTTCCTCATTTCTACAGGCTCCTGTCCAGGTAATCCAGGATCAGGATATAATTTCATATGTACAGGTCATTGTCTGAAAGCTACGAGTAGGAAAGTTGGTGTTACTTGGCACTTAGTTGGTGTCAGTTATTCCTTTATCTGATTTTGTAAGTTCCTCATTTCTACAGGCTCCTGTCCAGGTAATCCAGGATCACTGGATCAGGATATAATTTCATATGTACAGGTCATTGTCTGAAAGCTACGAGTAGGAAAGTTGGTGTTACTTGGCACTTAGTTGGTGTCACTATGATTGATAATATCCATCAAACACCTTTGGAAAATAAAAGTCACATTGCCTATCAAGTTCTACTGACCAATGTCAAAAACACCAAACAGCTACGGGAGTTGATATTTGCAAATCAGTTGAACTGCTGTCTTATAAAACCAAAGCTGATTGTTGATCCTTGGATTGTATCTGTTGCTGCCAACAGAGCTCTAGAGAGTGAACTTGCTAATACCATGATAACCAAATCAATTTACACAGAAACTTTGTACAATTTATCATCGAGTAAAAACATAAGTGAATCGTTGAAACAGTTTAGTGTTCAGGATGATGAGAGTGACGTTTTAGCTATGGTTATAACGTGTGATGTTACTGGTGAGGAAATGGGAAATGTTATAAAGCAAATAGAAGGAAACATTGTGCCTATTGAGAAATTGAAAGACATTGTTGATGAAAAATTAGTGTGTAAGTTACATGGAATAAATGAGAAAGAATTGAAGGTTTCAGATTTGTCCAACTCTGTTCTGGCACATATGTCATACAAGGAATTCAAATAAATGGTTACACAAGGAAAGTAAAAATACAAACAAGGTACTCACATACAAGTACACAACAAATGTATTAGTTGGATATTTTGCTCTAAGCAATCATCTTATCTGCTGATTCTTTGAAATCTAAATTGTAATTTTAAGCAAATAATTTTACAACTTCCTAAATAAGATTAAAGAAAGGGAAGACAATTATTTATCAAAATTAAAAACAAAGCATAAAACTGAATCCACAATTTATTTTCCATAATTTTTATTGTACATAACATATTCATAAGTGATGGAACTTACAGGACACAAAGCTAAATGCAAACTTTTTTTTTTTTTAAGGTTGATAAAAATGTCAACCTTATGGTTTGATCCCATAAAAGTTGACAAAAAATAAAATAAAATAAATAAAAAATCCTGCATCCAAATTACAGCTCGATCCAAACTTGAAATCTGGTCTCATCACTTATCTAATCATTACCATAAAATTTACACATGTAGATAACAAAGACATATTCAATAATAAAAAAAAGTACCTACCTTACTTAGTTCTCCGCTTAACACACTATGCTAAATTTTATGGCTTGACTTGGACTCGAACCACCAACATACAGAGTCCACCGTGCTAAACACTACACTATTGAGGTTGGTTGTAATAAGAAGTGCGTCACATGAATTATCTAGATGAGAACCTCTTCTGCTTCTTCATAATTTTTGATTTTTTTTTTTTTTTTTTTTTTTTTTTAGGAAGTTTACCTTACTTAATGAAAAAATATTTCAATATACTGCTGTGTGATCTTAACACCAATGAGATATCCTAAACAGTCTTCTGATAAAAACAGCATAAGTACATTAATGTACCTTCTTGTGTTACCAAATTTTATCTAATAAAGGAATATTGAACTTGGCCCTTTTGAATAGGCAGCCAACATCTGAACATGTTTTCAATATGTGAACCCCTGGGAGAAGAAATATGTAAAATTGAAACATTTACATTGGAAAAAATCACAATGACTTGTTGAAAATAAATTAATAAATTTTATTAAAAACTCTATTAGTATTGATTTTATTTATTTGCTCTTTTTTCCGATTGATTGCATTTTCAGGAGGGAAGAATTAAAACCATTATAGGCACCTATTACTTGCGAGTATTGCTTGAAAAAGTACCAAATGAACGTATCAACTACTTGGAAAATGGAAGAAAAAACCAAATCAACTCTATGATCTGAAATGTGAGGCACATAATACTGAGAATTGAGCTACAGAACAATAAAAACATTAGTAACCAATTAAAAAAAAAAAAAAAAAAAAAAAAAGACAAAATAGTAAGGCGCCATGGCAACGTGGCATTTGCATTCTCACATTTAAATCATCCAGTGAGATTTTATTAAAAACCCTGAGTGTAGACTTTAGGTTTTGAGCAAAGAACTCAACTGTCTGATTACCTTGGGTCCCTACAATACCAATCTTCTCCTACCACATTGATTCGTCCCAATTCTGGGGCCCATTAATAAAATAAATATAAAACTGATGCCTCACACGCCAAAAATAAATAAATTGAAATATTAGAATCGTTGAATTTGGTGAGAATCTAATCCAAGTCCTCTCAGGAAAGAGACCCTGGCTATCAGTTAGGTGGTGGGGTTATACACAGAGCTAGGCTAGGGTTGGCTTGAAAAAATAGAAGAAAAATAAATAAATGAAAAAAATAAAATATATAAAAAAAGATCTCTATCATTTTCGTAAATATAAGCTTACAAGCCTAGCCCTTTGTAAAACCACAACCCCATTTTTCAAAAGCTTTTACCGTGTATTAGGACGATGCCTCTCAGATTCTCCATTAAATGATCTTCAGCTTCTGATGTACAGGGTGTTCCTACATTCTTTGAGGACACAGGACATATCTATTCCTTTGAGAACATACTTTCAAACCCTGTCAGCTCCCAATCAAAAGAGCTTTGGTAACTTGTTCCACATCTTAAAAATATATGAAAGGCCTGCTTGAATTTATTCAGTCTAGTATGATTTGTGTTGCACCATTTCCGTTTCAGCTGGAATCCGACGTTGTCCATACAATGAATTCCTGGCAAGGAAAACAGGAAAAACATGGTTGATAGTCGAACCTGCCTAAGTGGGACTTGTCTGGTAACCTGGATAACTGGGGAAAAAAAAAAATCATAGCCCCTTCATGGCGACCTAAGTAGGACACTTTTTTACCTGGGAAACCTGGATAAGGGGGAAAAAATTGTCGGTCTCTTGGATTTCCACTGGACAGGTTTGACTGTAGTTGATCAGTTGGCAAAATATTTGCTTGCAATACAGAAGTTCCAAAGTTCAAAAATCTCTTTCTGGCATTTTTTGTCCGACTGAAAAGTCCCTTTACTCCAGTAGCAGGCAACTACCTCTGCTGGGACAAACAAACAAACAAACTTACCTTCACGTTATGGACAGGAGCGATTGTCACCTCTTAGCCGTCATGATATAATCGGACATGGAATATACAGCCACATTTAGATCGATACAGCCTACTGCTAGCAGAACGTTGTATTTGTGAAACGACATGCAAGTTACGGGAGATAATCTGAAATCAACAACAACGTAAGATGAATGTCACAAGCCAAGTGGCAGTGACTTGGGGCGTTTATTAAAGCCGATGGCCCTACTTATACTAATACCAGAATTAATGGATGAATTTTGACCTCTTATGTCCACAAAGTGAGTTTAAACTCCGTTTAATTTAATCCCTTGGATTAAGCCATCTGATTGGTGAATTTCAAAAAAATTAAACCAAGGATTAAAATTATTGTCCAAGGGTAAGTCTGTAAGTCAAGGAATTTGATTGATTCAGTGGGACGAATAGATAGGCCTGATGCACTGATAGATGGAATGGATTCGGGGTTGTTTTTTTTTTCTGTTTTATTCAACATTTATAAATTGGGCATACATTTGAATAGATACAAGGAAGAAAGGATTTATAGGGGTTAAAGTATTTATAAGTATAAGGGTTGTAAAATACTCGTAAAGTTGTTTTCTCTTGATTAAGTCTCAATCTGTTCGCGGTAAACCAACCATGCCATTCTTGCCTGTTACTTGAGATTATAGTAACATTTTATAATATAAGATTTTACAATGTAAAACTTATAACTCAATCCCAAAGGATTGGAGAGTGGATATTACTTACCTAGTTGACATGAGCCAGTCATGAGGTTTGATTGTGTTGAGCAGAATCCCGTTAGTATTGTACACCATGAGGTTGGAGAATGTCGTCCCGTTTGAATGTCTACACATGCTACCACTGTGAAAATGTAGAGGAAAGTAGAAACAAATTTATTAATAAATCATGGGAAACGCTGCATGAGACAAGGTGGCATAAGGTCTGATAAATCTGATAATTCAAAAGTTAAATAGGAAAATTTTAAAAAAAGGCCCGGCGAAAGTGTTGTCAGTTGAGCACACGTGTTACCACGAAGAACATTAAAAAAATGTCTTAGTGGCAACTTCATTGGAATTTTGAAAATCGCTTAATTTAGCGTTACTGTTACCTACTGCTTTTTAGGATAATACAGGGCTGACCAATCGGCATTGTTTGAACCTGACAATATCATCGTACACACCCGATGACTCTAAACTAGTGGACCAAATTCAGAGTCAAATCTCTCATTCGGTAAGTCGATCGCAAGACTGTATTGAAAATTTAAGTCGATCTTCCTCTGAAAAGGTTAGGCATCCCTGGGATAATACATACCATGCAAAGATGTTACTGTTGGGATGCACAGCCATGGTTAACGTACATACATACATACGTACATACATACATACGTACATACATACATACGTACAGACCATGGGCTAAAAATCACTTTTTTGACATCAGGGGATCCCAAAACGGATATTTCCAACCATTTCCCGATTTTGAAAATTTGGACCGATTGCAATACTTTCATTACTAGTATAGCTCCGCTATACTGTAGTAATAGAAAGTAAATAAAAAAGGCCCGGCGAAAGTGTTGTCAGTTGAGCACACGTGTTACCACGAAGAACATTAAAAAAATGTCTTAATGGCAACTTCAATGGAATTTTTAAAATCGCTTAACTTAGCGTTACTGTTACCTACTGCTTTTTAGGATAATACAGGGCTGCCCAATCGGCATTGTTTGAACCTGACAATATCATCTTACACACCCGATGACTCCAAACTAGTGGACCAAATTCAGAGTCCAATCTCTCATTAGGTAAGTCGATCGCAAGACTGTATTGAAAATTGAAGTCGATCTTCCTCTGAAAAGGTTAGGCATCCCTGGGATAATACATACCATGCAAAGATGTTACTGTTGGGATGCACAGCCATGGTTGTCATATTCTGAGACGTGGACACTGCTAGGGATGCTGACGATGTTTTCGTATCTATCACTCGCACCTCGCCACTCTCACTGGAATAAACAAGAAAACAAGGATCCTCAATTAATAGCGTTCTTATAAAAGACAAGATGATAATCATAAAAGCCCCTTTGAAATAACATAAAAAGAGAAAAGTAGGTCGGAGAAACCTCCGTACCCTTGAGGCCCGTTCCGACTTGTCCTTCGAAAAAAAGAAAAAAAAAAATTGTCGTGTGTAGTGGGAACACTCTCATTTAATTACATTGCCTACAGGACATTCGAACTTGGGATCAATAGTGCACATTTTGCACAAGGAGGAAGAACTGGATTGTGAGATTGCGCATCGAGTGGCTGAGTTGGTTTGTGGTATTGAGAACAAAGAAAAGGGACATTTGTGTTGCAATTTGAGTTACATTAATTTGACGTAGAATAGGTACCTCTTCCAGAGTATTTAAGATTACCAAGGAGTCTCTCCTATGTAACTTTTCACAAGAAATCGATTGGTGGACATATAAAGACTCTAGGAATGATGGTTAACAAATTATGAGCTTGTAACGAACAAAAGTCAAAACATTTTAAATATTTTCTGCACCCAGTCAAAGAAAATGGCAACTACAGAAGAAGACATAATAATGAGCTGTTCGACCACATTGAAAATTTAGTCACCATCATGAGGAAAAGAAGGATGATGTTCTATGGGCATCTTGAACGTATGGACTAAAAAAGATTAACACACCGAATCCACTCATCAATTTCTAAAAAGTCATCTTATGCTAAGTAGTAAAGTAAAAAAAAAATGATTTGGAAGAAACCAAAATCAATCATGATCTTATACACAATAGACCCCAATATGGAGAAGCTAAAAAGTCATCTGATAAACTGAAGCCACTAACTACTGTTGTCCCGAGACCTAATAGTAAATGGTCAAAGGA
>NW_007377591.1:294907-309726 GCF_000475195.1 Diaphorina citri
AAAAAAAAAAAACTACATACCGAAAGAAGAACAGACCAATATTACTTACCTAGTTGACATGAGCCAGTCATGAGGTTTGATTGTGTTGAGCAGAATCCCGTTAGTATTGTACACCATGAGGTTGGAGAATGTCGTCCCGTTTGAATGTCTACACATGCTACCACTGTGAAAATGTAGAGGAAAGTAGAAACAAATTTATTAATAAATCATGGGAAACGCTGCATGAGACAAGGTGGCATAAGGTCTGATAAATCTGATAATTCAAAAGTTAAATAGGAAAATTTTAAAAAAAGGCCCGGCGAAAGTGTTGTCAGTTGAGCACACGTGTTACCACGAAGAACATTAAAAAAATGTCTTAGTGGCAACTTCATTGGAATTTTGAAAATCGCTTAATTTAGCGTTACTGTTACCTACTGCTTTTTAGGATAATACAGGGCTGACCAATCGGCATTGTTTGAACCTGACAATATCATCGTACACACCCGATGACTCTAAACTAGTGGACCAAATTCAGAGTCAAATCTCTCATTCGGTAAGTCGATCGCAAGACTGTATTGAAAATTTAAGTCGATCTTCCTCTGAAAAGGTTAGGCATCCCTGGGATAATACATACCATGCAAAGATGTTACTGTTGGGATGCACAGCCATGGTTGTCATATTCTGAGACGTGGACACTGCTAGGGATGCTGACGATGTTTTCGTATCTATCACTCGCACCTCGCCACTCTCACTGGAATAAACAAGAAAACAAGGATCCTCAATTAATAGCGTTCTTATAAAAGACAAGATGATAATCATAAAAGCCCCTTTGAAATAACATAAAAAGAGAAAAGTAGGTCGGAGAAACCTCCGTACCCTTGAGGCCCGTTCCGACTTGTCCTTCGAAAAAAAGAAAAAAAAAAATTGTCGTGTGTAGTGGGAACACTCTCATTTAATTACATTGCCTACAGGACATTCGAACTTGGGATCAATAGTGCACATTTTGCACAAGGAGGAAGAACTGGATTGTGAGATTGCGCATCGAGTGGCTGTAGGAATGTAGGATGGATGAACTGGAAAAGAGTAACTAGACTAACTAGAGTATTGTGTAGGGAAAAAATCGGATGAAACTCAGGACAAGTGGGAATGGGGTCTTACAGTACTTGATAGCTTGATACTTAATCAACTAAATACGAGTATGATTGGGATGAAATAAATGAAGAAAAGAAAGTTACGATATGCTGGTCACTGGTCACATACTCCGTGGATCAAATGGAACACTCCTACTCAAAATCATTGAAGGAAGAATAGAAGGGAAACGAGATCGTGGAAGGCAGAGAAGGACGTGGATGGATGACATCAAGAAATGGACCAACATACGGGGCAATCAAAAGGCTGGCGCAAGATAGAACAAAGTGGAGAGACATCATTGAAGGAATATAGAGCTACCTTCTACAATGGAAGACGCAGACCTCCGCAACCTATGAATGAATGAAATGAATGGTTTACCTGCCGCATATAATCTGGTTGGATTTGATATGAACGTTCACCACTCGTTGCGTATGTTCACGCCATGTGTTCACCTTTGCGTCATGCGGTGGTAGACGCGTGTCGTATTTACGCACAGACCCGTCCGTGAATCCGACGGCTAGCTCCTGGGAACCTGGAGGGAGATAAAGAGAAAAATAATGTACAATAGAATAGAATATACCTTGTTTATTCTGCTCGAATGAGACTGAAAAGTCGCTTTACCCCAGCAGTCTAAACATGTATAATGTACAATTTAAAATTAAAGAAAACAATCTTTTCTTTATTCTGCTATCGCCATTCGGCGAAAGCTAAAGCCGCTACAACAACAACAATTGGAAAGATTGTGTGGACCAAGGCTTGAGTGAGAATAACGTATCAGGACATGAGATACATAAGGCTGCCTGGAAAGGACTGCTAAGAAATGCCAACTCTAGAGGCAGAGTATAATCCTATACAATGTTGGTCAGAAATATTAGAATTTTTCCGATTTTTCAAAATCAGGATTCGAATGGGAAATGAAAATTGGGATCCCCACCAAAAAGTTCATTTTACTCCAAAACGTGGGACGACGAAACATTTCCTTAGTTAAATGGTTAAATCGTCAATTCAAAGTTTCAATAATTTTGGCTTACCGTGTTGGGTACGGTATTCCTTGTTCTGAACGTCAGTGGTGTATATCGCGGGGAAGACAAACGATTCAAGTTAAAGAAAACGGAGTTCTTATCATCCCGAAATTGAGGACAGGATAGGAGAAAGCCAGCCGTACTTATCTGTTCGGGATATCCGAAAGAGAACAAACATTATTTATACTATTTCAATTTTAAGGAAACTTGAAAAGGAAAAAAAAAGATGAAGTCAGCTTAATGAACTTGGAGGGTAGGTACCGTGCCTGCCCTATAAGTTAGGTTGCGGGTTCGATTCCCGCGTAGCTTAGTAACTGGCACCCTTCAGTTCTGTTCGAGGAATAGATTTCTAAAGAAGGGATTTCCAAGTCTTATCCTAGCAGGATAATAATAAGGTACTTTTTTTTAAAGAGTGCGTCAACTACAAATTATAATAATGGACTCTTGAGTGGAAGGTAACCACTAGGCGAGGTTAACGCCGGAGGCGTTCTCTACCACCTAACCCTTAGAGCTACATTATTATGTGGTCAAATTTTCAAATAAATGAGGATAAAATTCCATGCCTCGACTGGGATCGAACCCACGCCCTTCTGTTTACCAGGCGAGGGTCTTGCTTGATCATTACGCCACCGATACAAGTATTCAGTTCTATTCTTCTCTATTATTGTTATGAGGTTATTACCATTATTATTCTCAAACTTTAAATGGGTGAGAACCCCGGCTTGCTCGAGATGTTTGAAGCCGCGGGCCTTGGATCACTTGAGTGCCAAGTGGGCCATTATTATCGAGGGACATACAAGACACACTACAGGGACCAGCCCCGGTAGGTATGTCTTGAGCTTTGAGCTCGGTACCAGCGTCCCAAATCCGTATATGCCTTGCATCTCCCCCGACCAGTAACTTCTGACTAGGCTGATTGGAGACACGAAAAACGACTCCCTAAGGAGAGTGTTAAATAATTCACTATTTCACCTACTAGCTGAGGCTATCAAATTTAAAAAATCAATAGCAAAGCGAGAATGGGGATACTGAAACAGAAAAAGCGCTTTTTTTTAAGCTGAATCCTCCTTGTATAAAATTTTAAGCGTGATAGCTAAAGTTTGTGTCGACTGAGCAGAAAATATTCTTCTATCAAGAACTTTTTTTTTTCAAATTTCTTTTGGAAGAGAACCGCTTAACATTGGTTGAATCATCTTTCTGTGGTGGTCAAGGTGCTCGCCTGGTGAACGGGAATACGCGGGTTCAATTCCACCAAAAGGCTGTTTCAAAAAATCAACTTTGCACTTCGCAAAAGTACCTACTTCTGGAAAAAATACTCAAAGGCCAATGAAATGAAAAATAAAGTACCTAAAAATAATACAAAAAAAGCCAATCGTGCAATGTTTTCCGCTCTTGGCTGAAAAAGAATGACCCGCACAAGTTTAGTGTACTTTTTAAGCTACCTCCGTGACCAAGTGGGTATCACACTAGGCTTGCACGTCGCAGGTCCCGGGTTCGATTCCCAATGGTGTCGAAAATTTTTGTAGTTCAGGATGCACTCAGCCTCGTGAAGACAAGTGATTAGCCACTTTAAACAGTTTAAACAGCTACCTCCACTACTAACGGAGAAAGAGGCAACTAGGCTTGAGTTCAAACTCTTACCTTGCCATAACTTCTGATACACAGACACAAACGTGCTACCAGCGCTACCTCCACTACTAACGGAGAAAGAGGCAACTTGGCTTGAGTTCAAACTACTGAGAGAACTAGATGAAGACACTCGCTTGAGTTTGATAGCGTTCCAGTCTGTAGTAGAATCGGGCACATCGCGATACCTCCGTGACCAAGTGGGTATCACACTAGGTTTGCACGTCGGAGGTCCGGG
The DNA here is from genome assembly GCF_000475195.1 of Diaphorina citri. NCBI lineage: Eukaryota > Metazoa > Arthropoda > Insecta > Hemiptera > Psyllidae > Diaphorina > Diaphorina citri. The sequence continues at coordinate 298,904 of NW_007377591.1, forward strand.
TTCGATTCCCAATGGGGTCGAAAGTTTTTGGAGTTCAGGGTGCACTCAGCCTCGTGAAGACGAGTGATTAGCTACTTTAAACAGTTTAAACAGCTACTAACGGAGAAAGAGGCAACTAGTCTTAAGTTCAAACTCTTACCTTGCCATAACTTCTGATACACGGACACAAACGTGCTACCAGCGCTACCTCCACTACTAACGGAGAAAGAGGCAACTTGACTTGAGTTCAAACTACTGAGAGAACTAGATGAAGACACTCGCTTGAGTTTGATAGCGTTCCAGTCTGTAGTAGAATCGGGCACATCGCGACCTGGAATCAAATAGAATGGAAGATAATGGGATATGCATTTATATTAATATTTTGAATGAAAATTCGAATCCCGTGTAAAATTTTATTTGGAGGAAAAAAAAAAGCGTCTTTGAGGAATCGAAAGGTAGGCGCAATACCTTCCCCGCTAAATGGGCTGGCAGAAATTGGGATTCGATATCAAAACCAAAGCTTAGTCGTGTTTTATTATTCCTCTCTGTGCACTTGGAAGCAAACACAGCACAGTGATTTTATGTATTTTCAATGGTTACCTGAAAGAGGGCTTCTGAGTGAAATTTTACCACTTTCTGATGAAAAATTGCAAGAATTAAAGAGTCTGTCTCTCATGTCAAGGGAGATGTTTAAATACATGGGGTTCTGTGGGTAAACACAATGGAATATGCTCTGGAAGCCAGCCAGGGTGTTGAAGTTGAAAAATGGCGAAAGTGCCACAGAGAGGAATAATATTTTACTCAGATCTTGATGGAAGACTCAGTAACTTTATGAAGTTCCATGCGAATGTGAAATGTCGATTAATATTTTGAATGAAAATTCGAATCCCGTGTAAAATTTTATTTGAAAAAAAAAGCTTCTTTGTGGAATCGAAATTGCCACCTAGCTCTTACAAGGTGGGCGCAATACCTTCCCCGCTAAATGGGCTGGCAGAAATTGGGATTGAATCGATATCAAAACCAAAGCTTAGTCGTGTTTTATTATTCCTGTCTGAGCACTTGGAAGCAGACACAGCACAGTGATTTTATGTATTTTCAATGGTTATCTGAAAGAGGGCTTCTGAGTGAAATTTTACCATTTTCTGATGAAAAATTCCAAGAATCAAAGAGTCTGTCTCTCATGTCAAGGGAGATGTTTAAATACATGGGTTTCTGTGGGTAAACACAATGGAATATGCTCTGGAAGCCAGCCAGGGTGTTGAAGTTGAAAAATGGCGAAAGTGCCACAGTGATAATCATAAAAGCCCCTTTGAAATAACATAAAAAGAGAAAAGTAGGTCGGAGAAACCTCCGTACCCTTGAGGCCCGTTCCGATTTGTCCTTCGAAAAAAAAAAAATGTGTCGTGTGTAGTGGGAACATTCTCATTTAATTACATTGCCTACAGGACATTCGAACTTGGGATCAATAGTGCACAAGGAGGAAGAACTGGATTGTGAGATTGCGCATCGAGTGGCTGTAGCAATGTAGGATGGATGAACTGGAAAAGAGTAACTAGAGTATTGTGTAGGGAAAAAAATCGGATGAAACTCAGGACAAGTGGGAATGGGGTCTTACAGTACTTGATACCTTGATAGCTTGATACTTAATCAACTAAATACGAGTATGATTAGGATGAAATAAATGAAGAAAAGAAAGTTACGATATGCTGGTCACATACTCCGTGGATCAAATGGAACACTCCTGCCCAAAATCATTGAAGGAAGAATAGAAGGGAAACGAGATCGTGGAAGGCAGAGAAGGACGTGGATGGATGACATCAAGGAATGGACCACGAGTGGCTGTAGGAATGTAGGATGGATGAACTGGAAAAGAGTAACTAGACTAACTAGAGTATTGTGTAGGGAAAAAATCGGATGAAACTCAGGACAAGTGGGAATGGGGTCTTACAGTACTTGATAGCTTGATACTTAATCAACTAAATACGAGTATGATTGGGATGAAATAAATGAAGAAAAGAAAGTTACGATATGCTGGTCACTGGTCACATACTCCGTGGATCAAATGGAACACTCCTACTCAAAATCATTGAAGGAAGAATAGAAGGGAAACGAGATCGTGGAAGGCAGAGAAGGACGTGGATGGATGACATCAAGAAATGGACCAACATACGGGGCAATCAAAAGGCTGGCGCAAGATAGAACAAAGTGGAGAGACATCATTGAAGGAATATAGAGCTACCTTCTACAATGGAAGACGCAGACCTCCGCAACCTATGAATGAATGAAGTGAATGGTTTACCTGCCGCATATAATCTGGTTGGATTTGATATGAACGTTCACCACTCGTTGCGTATGTTCACGCCATGTGTTCACCTTACTTAATGAAAAAATATTTCAATATACTGCTGTGTGATCTTAACACCAACGAGATATCCTAAACAGTCTTCTGATAAAAACAGCATAAGTACATTAATGTACCTTCTTGTGTTACCAAATTTTATCTAATAAAGGAATATTGAACTTGGCCCTTTTGAATAGGCAGCCAACATCTGAACATGTTTTCAATATGTGAACCCCTGGGAGAAGAAATATGTAAAATTGAAACATTTACATTGGAAAAAATCACAATGACTTGTTGAAAATAAATTAATAAATTTTATTAAAAACTCTATTAGTATTGATTTTATTTATTTGCTCTTTTTTCCGATTGATTGCATTTTCAGGAGGGAAGAATTAAAACCATTATAGGCACCTATTACTTGCGAGTATTGCTTGAAAAAGTACCAAATGAACGTATCAACTACTTGGAAAATGGAAGAAAAAACCAAATCAACTCTATGATCTGAAATGTGAGGCACATAATACTGAGAATTGAGCTACAGAACAATAAAAACATTAGTAACCAATTAAAAAAAAAAAAAAAAAAAAAAAAAACAAAAAAACACACTTTTTTACTGGGCTATTTTAAATTGAAAAAAAAAAAAAAAAAAAAAAAAACTGACAAAAACTCACTTTGTTACTGGTCTAATTTCAATTGGTTGTGATTGTGACATAAAAAGTATAAGTTAAGTGTGAGTGTTGGCAAACCAAAAATGTCATTTAATTCTTGTGACATTCTCACATTTAAATCATCCAGTGAGATTTTATTAAAAACCCTGAGTGTAGACTTTAGGTTTTGAGCAAAGAACTCAACTGTCTGATTATCTTGGGTCCCTACAATACCAATCTTCTCCTACCACATTGATTCGTCCCAATTCTGGGGCCCATTAATAAAATAAATATAAAGCTGATGCCTCACACGCCAAAAATAAATAAATTAAAATATTAGAATCGTTGAATTTGGTGAGAATCTAATCCAAGTCCTCTCAGGAAAGAGACCCTGGCTATCAGTTAGGTGGTGGGGTTATCCTTGGGTCCCTACAATACCAATCTTCTCCTACCACATTGATTCGTCCCAATCCTGGGGCCCATTAATAAAATAAATATAAAACTGATGCCTCACACGCCAAAAATAAATAAATTGAAATATTAGAATCGTTGAATTTGGTGAGAATCTAATCCAAGTCCTCTCAGGAAAGAGACCCTGGCTATCAGTTAGGTGGTGGGGTTATACACAGAGCTAGGCTAGGGTTGGCTTGAAAAAATAGAAGAAAAATAAATAAATGAAAAAAATAAAATATATAAAAAAAGATCTCTATCATTTTCGTAAATATAAGCTTACAAGCCTAGCCCTTTGTAAAACCACAACCCCATTTTTCAAAAGCTTTTACCGTGTATTAGGACGATGCCTCTCAGATTCTCCATTAAATGATCTTCCGCTTCTGATGTACAGGGTGTTCCTACATTCTTTGAGGACACAGGACATATCTATTCCTTTGGGAACATACTTTCAAACCCTGTCAGCTCCCAATCAAAAGAGCTCTGGTAACTTGTTCCACATCTTAAAAATATATGAAAGGCCTGCTTGAATTTATTCAGTCTAGTAAGATTTGTGTTGCACCATTTCCGTTTCAGCTGGAATCCGACGTTGTCCATACAATGAATTCCTGGCAAGGAAAACAGGAAAAACATGGTTATAAATATGGTTTTGGGTAAAGTATAATGGAGCTTATTTATGTATACTGCTCGCATAGGACTGAAAAGTCCCTTTACTCCAGTAGCAGGCAACTACCATTACTATTGTCAAATTCTCAAATCACATTGAGGATAAAATTCAATACCTCTGCTGGGACAAACAAACAAACTTACCTTCACGTTATGGACAGAAGCGATTGTCACCTCTTAGCCGTCATGATATAATCGGACATGGAATATACAGCCACATTTAGATCAATACAGCCTACCGCTAGCAGAACGTTGTATTTGTGAAACGACATGCAAGTTACGGGAGATAATCTGAAATCAACAACAACGTGAGATGAATGTCACAAAAGATCTAACCAAGTGGCAGTGACATAGGGCGTTTATTAAAGCCGATGGCCCTACTTATACTAATACCAGAATTAATTGATGAATTTTGACCTCTTATGGCCAGGTTTAAACTCCGTTTAATTTAATCCCTTGGATTAAGCCATCTGATTGGGGAATTTCAAAAAACTTAAACCAAGGATTAACATTATTGTCCAAGGGTAATTCTGTGAGTCAAGGAATTTGATTGATTCAGTGGGACGAATAGATAGGCCTGATGCACTGATAGATGGAATGGATTCGGTTTTTTTTTTTTTGGAATTTGATTGATTCAGTGGGACGAATAGATAGGCCTGATGCACTGATAGATGGAATGGATTCGGGGTTGTTTTTTTTTTCTGTTTTATTCAACATTTATAAATTGGGCATACATTTGAATAGGTACAAGGAAGAAAGGATTTATAGGGGTTAAAGTAAAGTTGTTTTCTCTTGATTAAGTCTCAATCTGTTCGCGGTAAACCAACCATGACATTCTTGCCTGTTATTTGAGATTATAGTAACATTTTATAATATAAGATTTTACAATGTAAAACTTATAACTCAATCCCAAAGGATTGGAGGGTGGATATTACTTACCTAGTTGACATGAGCCAGTCATGAGGTTTGATTGTGTTGAGCAGAATCCCGTTAGTATTGTACACCATGAGGTGAAAGAAAACGGAGTTCTTATCATCCCGAAATCGAGGACAGGATGGGAGAAAGCCAGCCGTACTTATCTGTTCGGGATATCCGAAAGAGAACATTATTTATACTATTTCAATTTTAAGGAAACTTGAAAAGGAAAATATATATATATAGATGAAGTCAGCTTGATGAGCTTGGAGGGTGGGTACCGTGCCTGCCCTATAAGTTAGGTTGCGGGTTCGATTCCCGCGTAGCTTAGTAACTGGGACCCTCCAGTTCTGTTCGAGGAATAGACTTCTAAAGTAGGGATTTCCAAGTCTTATCCTAGCAGGATAATAATAAGGTACTTTTTTTAAAGAGTGCGTCAAATTATAATAATGGACCAGGATCGAATAATTCCATGCCTCGACCAGGATCGAACCCACGCCCTCCTGTTTACCAGGCGAGGGTCTTGCTTGATCACTACGCCTATTCACTAGGTATTCAGTTCAATTTTATTCTTCTCTATTATTGTTATGAGGTTATTACCATTATTATCGAGGGACATACAAGACACACTACAGGGACCAGCCCCGGTAGGTATGTCTTGAGCTTTGAGCTCGGTACCAGCGTCCCAAATCCGTATATGCCTTGCATCTCCCCCGACCAGTAACTTCTGACTAGGCTGATCCCAACAGACGGACAGACCTGCCTTCGAACTTGAGAATGGGGATACTGAAACAGAAAAAGCGCATTTTTTTTTTTTTAAGCTGAAACCTCCTTGTATAAAATTTTAGCGTGATAGCTAAAGTTTGTGTCGACTGAGCAGAAAAGATTCTTCTATCAAGAACTTTTTTTTTTAAATTTCTTTTGGAAGAGAACCGCTTAACATTGGTTGAATCATCTTTCTGTGGTGGTCAAGGTGCTCGCCTGGTGAACGGGAATACGCGGGTTCAATTCCACCAAAAGGCTGTTTCAAAAAATCAACTTTGCACTTCGCAAAAGTACCTACTTCTGGAAAAAATACTCAAAGGCCAATGAAATGAAAAATAAAGTACCTAAAAATAATACAAAAAAAGCCAATCGTGCAATGTTTTCCGCTCTTGGCTGAAAAAGAATGACCCGCACAAGTTTAGTGTACTTTTTAGTACCTACTTCTGGAAAAAAATACTCAAAGGCCAATGAAATGAAAAAAAAAAGTAGCTAAAAATAATACAAAAAAAGCCAATCGTGCAATGTTTTCCGCTCTTGGCTGAAAAAGAATGACCCGCACAAGTTTAGTGTACTTTTTATACTTCCCATATCCCATATCAGCGATATTTATGAGTAAGTTCTTCCTTTACAAGCTGAATTCCCGTCGAAATCTTGTGGACACCTATGGACAATATAGCTAAATTCCAGTCGAAATCTTGTGGACACCTGTGGGGAATATACTAACTAAATTCCAGTCGAGATCTTACGGTACTTTTAAAAAACTAAAAAAAAAAAAAAAAAAAAAAAAAAAATCTTTTCCCATATCAGCGAAATTTATGAGTAAGTTCTTCCTTTACAAGCTGAATTCCCGTCGAAATCTTGTGGACACTTGTGGGGAATATAGCTAAATTCCAGTCGAAATCTTGTGGAAACTTGTGGGGAATATACTAGCTAAATTCCAGACGAGATCTTACGGTACTTTTAAAAAACTAAAAAGAAAAAAAAAAAAATCTTACCTGTGGACAGTGACTTGTTGACAAAGCTCGTGTCGGTCAAGAGAACACCTGGTGATCTAACACATTACGAGCTTAAAACGAACCAAAGTCCAAAAAAATCGAATGTTTTCTGATCTTACCTGAGTCCATCTTTAGCCGCCACTATGAAGTGAGGTTCGTAGGGATGTAAAAGCAGTGCCGTAGGAACATAGTTGGTGCGGGATGAGAACACCTGGTGATCTAGACGGGACACGTAGGCCCGTCTCTGTTCCTCACGGGCGTCGCGTCTGATTTGTGCGTTCCTTAGATACCTGAGAAGGAAAATGGAAAGAGGGAATTTTCATTTTGAAGATTTAAAGGAAAAAAAGAAGAAAAAGATTCCCTCCCTATTTTGAAGATTTAAGGGGAAAAAGGAAAACAGATTCCCTTCTAAGGGAAAAAATATCAAGAGGGAAATTTGATTTATAAGATTTAAAGGAAAAAAGTAAAAAAGAGACAAGTGAAAAACAGATTCCCTCGCAGAGTTGCACTTTACGACACATCTGACATTTTGACGTCACAACTAATAAAATGGAATTGAATTTTATACAAACAACGACAACATAGTAATAAAATATTGGCATGAAAGGAGAAAAATGACATAATAGTCAATCTCAAGCATTAGATAATAACACATCATACAACAATACTAATAAAATGGTTGTGCAAGATTTTCAAAGGTTTTTCTTCGGTAATATTACGCCATAACTTGCAGGCACAAAGTTTTTTTTTTATTTTTGTGGAACAAGGCTTCAGGCCTCTCTTTATTTAAAACTGCTGAAATAATTCTGTACCAATACAAAAGACTTTGTTTAGACTGCGGGAGTACAAGGGCTTTGCAGTCTCATTCTGACAGTATGAACACATAAAGAGGGTGTACTCACCTGTACTCTCGCTGGTAGTACGGTTTACTCTCGACATCCACAACATCACAGCGAGACATGACGGGTTGCGAGAAATACCGCGTACTCCAAGCTACAAACCTTGTTTAGACTGCGGGAGTACAAGGACTTTGCAGTCTCATTCTGACAGTATGAACACATAAAGAGGCTGTACTCACCTGTACTCTCTCTGGTAGTACGGTTTACTCTCGACATCCACAACATCACAGCGAGACATGACGGGTTGCGAGAAATACCGCGTACTCCAAGCTACAAACTCGGTGGAGACCAGGGGACAACGTTGAGAAGAGGAATTACCCGTTGAGTCTTCAGCCAGAGTACCGTCCTCTGTTATCTGGAGGGACAGAAAAAGGTAACAGATTAATTGAGGGGCCAAGAGGTAAACCGGACTAGCCCACATTTTTGGATTTTTTTCAGTTTTTTGGACTAACCCACAGCCCGAAACGCCCTCTATCTGCTGGTAGATGAATTGTCAGCTGTAGTTACTTGTATACCAAAAATCATAATCACAAGACCTCTGTACACTCAAGTGCCACTCCTAGACTTTGACTCCAATTTTCGAAAATGGCAACTACAGAAGGAGACATAATAATGAGCTGTTCGACCACATTGAAAATTTAGTCACCATCATGAGGACATGAAGGATAATGTTCTATGGGCATTTTGAACGTATGGACTAAAAAAGATGAACACACCGAATGCCTAAGGTTAGACAACGACAGTATAGGAGAAAGCCAGCCGTTCCGAGAACGAACCTTATCTGTTAGGATGAAATTCGCCCCGGCAGAGTTCGAACCTACGACCTTGCACTTACAAAGCAAATGCGCCAAACATAATGGAAATTATGCAAATAGTAAAGAAGGTTCTTAGTAATGCGGTGATGTCCACAACAATTATTTAAAGGCTCTCGCCTTCACCTCAAATTAATTCATTATTGATGTATTTTGGGGTCGAGTGGATTGGAACACATCACATGCCTTCAGGCAGACTCCATTTGTCAAGGGTCTAGGTTTTCCTTGCCTTTGGGACCAATTTAATTTGAAGAAACAATTTCTAAAAAAAATTAAATGTCATTTATTTTCCATTTGGATTATTATTGAAACACCCCCTTACCTTTCTCACTAGCGGACTCATATCGTGGGACACTGTGTTAAGTAACATGGTGGCTACACTGTGGTCAATATTGTTGGCGTGTTCACTGCGTTGCGTTACGGAATTCATGAACGTGCCCAGAGCATATACTGCCGCTGCTCGCACCTGAGAGAAGAAGAAAAAATATACAAGTTGATACAAACAACAAAATCACGGGGGAAAAAAATACAAATTCGAATTGTTGGGGGCACGGTTAGCTCAGTGGTAATGCGCTTGCTTGCCATCCAGAAGGTCCCGGGTTCGATGCCCACCATGACAAAAAATTGAGCTCGTTTTTGATTGCAAATTTCTGGTGTTCTCGTGTTGACCCAGCACCTAAATGGGAAGTCCCGGGTTCGATGCCCACCATGACAAAAAATTGAGCTCGTTTTTGATTGCAAATTTCTGGTGTTCTCGTGTTGACCCAGCACCTAAATGGGAAGTATTGTGTTTCTTCTAGCCCATCTGATGTGGGACACACTACGGGATGGGCATGCTACGACACAGACCACACGAGTCCAATGTAGCAGTTGCAATGTCTCATTGCTACTAAATAAAAACAGCGGTGAAACACTCATCTTATTCAAGACGTACCTCCGGTATGGGATCCTTCAGCAGTGTGTATAACTTATCCAGTGCCGAGTCTCGAACCCCGCACCACCTAGCCTTGTCGTAGTTATTCCATAGTCGCCCTACACATATGAGTAGCCACTGACGTAAGAGATGATGCTTGTCATTCAATTGTTCTAGACAGTCCGACACTAGAGAACCCTGGAATATTAGGAATTCTTTTATAGAGAGCCCTGGAATATTAGGAATTATTTTACAGAGAACCCTGGAATATTAGGAATTATTTTATAGAGAGCCCTGGAATATTAGGAATTATTTTATAGAGAGCCCTGGAATATTGGAAGTTTATACATTAGAGAGAAACAATCAATTATTTATTGATGAGCTGCCCAGCGTCTGGGTTGCCATATGACACAGCATACTACTCAAACAGACCTTTAAATCAAATTGAAAAGATTAAAAGACAGCTGGACTATTTCAAGTGTCTAAGTATTTTTTCACAAGAAAATTATAGGTATATTGCTATACTTTCGCTACATAGGGTATAAACTTATAGAGGGTTTACCTCTAGGCAGTGTGTTCCACGCAATTGTGTCTGTAAAGGCAGAGTATAATCCTATACAATGTTGGTCAGAAATATTAGAATTTTTCCGATTTTTCAAAATCAAGATTCGAATGGGAAATAAAAATTGGGATCCCCACCAAAAAGTTCATTTTACCCCAAAACGTGGGACGACGAACCACTTCCTTAGTTAAATGGTTACTTAAATCGTCAATTCAAAGTTGCAATAATTTTGGCTTACCGTGTTGGGTACGGTATTCCTTGTTCTGAACGTCAGTGGTGTATATCGCGGGGAAGACAAACGATTCAAGTCTAAAGTTGAGTTACCAAATAGAGAGGTAGGTGGAGATTCGGCACTGAAATCAAAATAAATGGAATAGTGGTTAGCATAGAGGACTTTGGGATCTGGAGGTTAGTGTGTCGAATACAAGTGAAGTAATAAAATTTACATTTGTGATATACATTCGTTAACGTGATTTAAAATTTTCAAACTTACCTTCTTCAAGAACTTGGATAAAAAATATTAAAAAAAAAAACTGGATAAAAAAAACCACCAAACATCCGATAATAAAATTTAATACTTACGCCAAAAACCCGGATCTGTTGGAAGGTGAAGGCGGGAGAGACAAAGATGCGGAAATCTTCGTATCACTCACTTCTTTAGGAACTGATTCTTTGGCCTGCGAACAGAAGACAAAAAACAAACAAACTAAACAATTTGGCTTGAAATGGACATATTATTATTAGGAAGTTTAAAGTTCAGTCCCTTTTAAAATAATATTGACAAAATAGTTTGGGGATTGAGGAAAAGAAAAGGACTATTAAAAAACAAATCACAAAAAAAAAAAAAAAAAAAAAAAAAAAAATCATCAGATTTACAAA
>NW_007377592.1:0-13866 GCF_000475195.1 Diaphorina citri
TAGATACCAATAACCTATCTATTTCTACTCCTCAATCTTCATTCCCTTGACCTCAGTCCTCAATGTTCATCAAAAGATAAAAATTTGCGCCTTCTCTTGTAACCATTAAGCGTTTATTGGAAACATCAAGTATAAAATCCACTACCTACTACCTCATAAGCTCTCAACTCTAATGCATCCATCCCTGGTTCCACTGCAGCAACGACTATTACTGCCCTCATCATACCAGTAAGTATCCAAGTACCAAGTAAGGATACCATTATGTCTTGCTGAATTCTCAACGAGTAGATTAATAGAGGTGCATCTGATTGCTATCACATCGGATGAACTACGGTCACTCTAGGCCCCGTGCGGACCAAGCTTCCAACATGGAGATGAAGAGAGAGTCAAAAAATAAATGAAGACTACGATTTTTAATGGGAATTGATGACCAAAAGTTTAAGATAAAGCTGCGTCTTGCTGAGTCCTCAAAAATCGTGCAATTTCTATTCTACTATGTAGATCAATTCTGAATCTGACTGGGGGACTAAACAGGGAGTAGACCAGTTTAGCCTGGCTGGGGGACTTTGAACAGGGAGAATACCAGCCTGAATTTTACCTCGCTAAAGAAATAATAAAATTGAGTGCGAAGGGCATCCACTCGTAAAAAATTTGTAGCTCAAGTGGTTACCTGATCGTCAGACTCCCAATCGGATGACAAAGTATGACACCCAATCGCTCGTGGATACCACAGCTTCCTCAGGAATAGTGTACGTCCGGTTTCCATGGTAACCAAACACCATTGCCAAATTAAGGACGAACATAAATCAGGTTATTGTGCACACAATTCGACATTGGGATGTTCCGAAGACAAGTATACTAACTGGATACATTCTCTGCAGTTGAATCCACATGGTTACGTGTTCTCAGAGCCGGTACACGGGAGATACCTACTCCTACTTCTTTGGTTCTTAAAAGGTCCTATTGAACGGCAGGTCTTTAAAAGGGGCCTACCGTTCTTATTAAGATTTGGAAGTACATACGTATGTACTAACCTTCAGAGTCTGATGTTCTGACCAATAACTGAAAACCACTTTTTTAAAGCAAGAGTAAGTACCTCAAAACGTAGAAATAGCATTGAGTTCTTATTACTGATGTATTGGTATTGGTATAAGTAGGGCCATTCGCTTTAATAAACGCCCTATGTCACTGCGACATGCATAGGTCTTTTGTGACTTTGCCTTTAGTTATCTAGAAGGGTGCTAGACGTCTTACGAAGGCCAGGGTTCTTTTCAGCTGATGTAGTCTTAAAGGGAAGAGAGTCGTCAAAGCTGAAGTAAATGTGTGAAACAAAACAATATCTGATGATAATGAAAGGGATATAAATTATCGAAAATTATATTAAACCAAAACGGTTCAAACGCTTTAGACATTTTGGTTAAGCGTATCTTGATTATACGGCAATGGACTTTGTTTCTTACGTTCTGTAACTCCTATCGATGTTGATCAACTTTTGAACCGTTAGGGGACTTAAGGGTTAATGTCGCAATACCTTGTCTATTGAACTGGATACCTTCCGATTACAAGACCACCTGGAAGCTACAGATATCTCTTTGTTTACCCCACACGTTCGGAGTCTCTCTCTCTCTCTCTCTCTCTCTCTCTCTCTCTCTCTCTCTCTCTCTGGTCTAAGAAATAGAGAAAAGTATATCTAATAATTAGGGAAGAAAAGGAAATTGTAACTCAGGGCAAAATTTTTGAAGAAGAAGCAGGAGAAGAACTATCGAAAAATCCCTGTACTAAAACAACAACAAAAGCTACAACAGCAATAATAGTACCACAAACAACAATATCAAAAACACCAATAGGAAAAACAACAACACAATCCAACAATAGCAAAAACAACAACAACAACAACAACAACAACAACAACAACAACAACAACAACAACACCACTAACAAAAGTAGCAACTGTGGAAGTTCTAATGAACATAATATAACTGAGGGTATTAGAGGAGAAGACAAAGTTATGAACTTGTTCAACTTTTTCATACTCTTTGTCATTGCTGTAGAATGCGGTTTCGACCCTTTTTGTGCCCACAACAAAGAACACAAGACCCGACATGTAGTTCTAGGTAGCCTCGAAGTCAAAGATACTATAAGGCTGTGGTTTCACTGGATGCGAAGAGATTTCTAGTCTTTCGAAGAACCAACACAAGGTACATACTTACATAGTACAATCCAACGAATTCTACGAGTGATGAATCACTTGCATAGAGATGTCGTTTGCCATCTAGTTTTACCAAATGAAACCGTCTCGCTGGGGAAACAGGGAGCAGACCAGTGTCTTGCTGTGGGAATATAAATAGAGATCAGAGCAGCCAAACCCTAACCAAGCTAGCTGGAGGTTACAAAGGGTTTATCATGCTTCAAAGAAAAAGCACAGGTCTTCATGATGGTTGACTGAGTTTCGGGACGGGCCGAGTAATCTTGGCTAGAGACCATCAACCCCCCTCGGTACAGCTACAACAACAACAACCAAATGAAACCACATCCTAAATAAGAGATAAATCAGAGAAGTCCTTCCCTATTCTGCGTCTTTCTTCCTTTTTGGGGCGTTGTTTTGAACGTCACCCATAACTATTTCGGACAGTACCAAGGTGGATTTCCACCAACGCGATTTTTGCCGCGCGACAGGGTCGCGCGGCAAAAATCGCATAGTGGAAACGTGTCGCGCGACACGAAGTTCGGGACGGGCCAAGTAATCTTGGCTAGAGACCATCAACCCCCCTCGGTACAGCTACAACAACAACAACAACAACAACAACAACAACAACAACAACAACAACAACAACAACAACAACAACCAAATGAAACCACCTCCTAAATCAGAGATAAATCAGAAAGGTCGTTCCCTGTTCTGCTTCTTTCTTCCTTTTTGGGGCGTTGTTTTGAACGTCACCCATAACTATTTCGGACAGTACCTAATGGGTTACACTTTTTCAAATAAGTACATTAGATTACCTCTCTTTCCCTCCCTCTCTTTCCCTCTTCCTCCCTCCCCCTCTCTTTCGTTAAGTGAGCTTTTACATGCAACAAGAAGTATTAAGCTGACTGCAAACGGTGAAAAACTATAGTAATAATAATAGTAATAGTAATAATAATAGTAGTAGTAATAATACTAATAATAATCCCGAGGTCTCTTAGCACAGCATCCTCTGATTTGATCTGATATGCTTCATCTTCAATCCAATGATTCCAATGTCCTCTAGTTCAGACTTCATTATACTTCTCTCTAGCGAAGATAAGTCTAGTAATTACTGATTAAGTGTTCTAATCCAATTTCCATGCTTGCTATTAAGCAGTTGGATCAGTCTCAAATAGCTGGCATAACAAAGACCTGAGTCCGGCAAACTTTACTGTGTAGGCTACGGGCGGTTAGGCCTATGGTGATAGGAGGCCGACTGGTACTTGGCCCCCTGGCCCTTTTCTGGAGTGTCAACACAAAGGCCTTATGCTGGGGTTCACCAACTCGGGATTGAGAGGAATCGAGGATTTCCCTATAGTTAATACCCAGGTCAACCTCGGATTGAACTCAATCCTGAGACAATCCACGGTGGTAAAACTTGACCTTAGCGTCAGGAAAATCAGTGAGCATATTCTGGTAAAGCTAATCCTATCCCGTATCCGTACATCCGTACAACTCCGGTCTCCGCTAATCAAGGAGAATAGAATAGAATAGAATAAAAACACTTGAAGGAGGACCTTCAAGTGTTTTTATTCCTTCCAAGAACTTCTTGTTATTTTCCAAAATTCAAAGTAATTGCGGGCCTATGTCTAAAATCTATAAAACATACGTTGCCGTTGGATAAAATCCCTCTAATAATCCACATTGTTTAAAGCGCCTTAAAGCAGAAAAAATCCCCATTCCCTGGCCCTGATGTAATAAATGGCCTAACAGATCAGGTACAATATTGTAATGGATTTTTTTTTTTTTTTATGGTACAGAAGAGTTACGGGCTTTTGAGTTGGTGGAGATTAATCATTTTGTTAAAAACTTATCCGGATGGTGAGGTAATAGCCTCGTGTTTGAACTCTTGAAACTAGTGGACACAACAGTAGTGGATTATTGTTGCTCATTCAGTTTTTTTATAGTGGACATTTGTTACAAAATAAATACGTATGGAGATAAATAACAATGTGTTCAGGAAAAAAATGCAATTTTATTTGTAAAACCTTCCATTTTCTAGCGCCATGGTCATGTTTGTTTCAATAAAAATTAGGTCTAATGCTGGTATCTTATCTTGAGCTTTTACGAGCTTCAACCTCATTTGCTAATCCCAAATATATACAGCCCCTTGTGTAACTGACTGACTGACTGACTCACGTATACAAATTCTAACCCACTTCTAGATGAGCTAGGAAGATGCAGTTTTCACCATTGGATTCCTTATTTTTTGTAGGTACTGGGAAAAATCGGAAAATCCCGAAATTATAAACCGTTCCCGACTCCCCATAGGAAATACACGGGGAACACGCTTTGAGGCCAGCAAAACTTTTCCTACGTTTAATATTTTGCTCTCGGTTTTAGTTTTCAGTTTTCATTTCTTCGAGACAAGACTCAGGGACGATATTAGTTTTCAGGGGCGAAGCCAAGGGAGCGACCCGAGGGAGCGCGAAGCGCGACCCCATGCACAACCCCGCGAAGCCCCGGGAGCCGCAGCGCGACCGTAAACAAGGGAGCAAGCACAACCCCGCGAAGCCCCCGGGAGCACGCAGCGCGACCGTAAAAAGGGAGCGCGAAGCGCGCGACCATGCAGCGCGAAGCGCGACCCCATGCACAACCCCGCGAAGCCCCGGGAGCGCGCAGCGCGACCGTAAACGAGGGAGCGCGAAGCGCGACCCCATGCACACAACTTATTCACACCCCGCGAAGCCCCGGGAGCGCGCAGCGCGACCGTAAACAAGGGAGCGCGAAGCGCGACCCTATGCAAAACCCCGCGAAGCCCCAGAAAGCCAGCCGTTCCGAGAACGAACATTATCCCATCAGGATAAAATCCGCCCCGTGGGAATCGAACCCACGGCCTAGCGCTTACAAAGCAGACACACTACCAACTAAGCTAACTAGGCTGGCTCTCTCGCTTTTAGTTTTCAGTTTTCATTTCTCGAGATAAAACTCAGGGACCATATAAGGTCTCAGGGGCGAAGCCAAGGGAGCGCGAATCGCGACCTCATGTTCACCCCGCGAAGCCCCCGGGAGCGCGCAGCGCGACCGTAAACAAGGGAGCGCGAAGCGCGACCCCATGCACAACCCCTCATGCACCAACCGCGAAGCCCGGTATTAGTTTTCAGGGGCGAAGCCAAGGGAGCGCGAAGCGCGACCTCATGCACACCCCGCGAAGCCCCGGGAGCGCGCAACGCGATCGTAAACAAGGGAGCGCGAAGCGCGACCCCATGCATAACCCGGCGAAGCCCCCGGGAGCGCGCAGCGCGACCGTAAACGAGGGAGCGCTGACCCCATGCACAACCCCGCAAAGCCCCCCGGGAGCGCGCAGCGCGACCGTAAACAAGGGAGCGCGAAGCGCGACCACATGAAAAACCCCGGGAGCGCGCAGCGCGACCGTATTCGCAACCCCGCGTAGCGAACACGCGAAGCCCCCGGGGGGTGGAGGAGGGCGAAGCCCCCCTCCCGAGCACGAAGTGCGAGTGTTGATACAAAAGGAGCTGTCACAAATGAGCAGTGACTATGATGTTATGGGGTTAGGTTAAACGCATAAAAGAGCTTTCACAATTTGAGCAGTGACCAGTGTTATAGGGTCAGGTTACGAGTAAATGCAAAAAAAAATCACAACTTGAGCAGTGACCAGTGTTATTATAGGGTTAGGTTAAACACACAAAACACAGGTTAAACATACAAAACATAAACGCAACAAGCAGGGTCCGTCCCTCCGGAAATTTTTTAGCCCGTAGTGATTAGAGAAAATCAGTACCTATGTACCTACCTAATTTGTTTAATATTCAGTTTATTATTCATTCTTGATTTAATTTTACTTTTATGTAATGATTTAAAGGACTAGAGCCCGTTCTCCCTTTATTCCCAATATAATGTTCAAGTCACCCATCCATTTATTGGCCTTTCTCGGCGTAGCTTAACACATGATAGTACATAGGGACTGATTTTCTCTAATCACGATCAAATAAACTACGGGCTAAAAAATTCCCGGAGGGACGGGCATAGTTGATAGTACATAGGGACTGATTTTCTCTAATCACGATCAAATAAACTACGGGCTAAAAAATTCCCGGAGGGACGGGCACAGCTTGTTATTTCTTGTTATAATTGCTGTTGAAATTTTCTTACATCTTCTGATCTTTTCTTCGTCTTCCTCTCTCTCTTTCCCTCCCTCCTATTATTTATCTCTCTCCCTCTCCCCCTCCCTTTTCCTCTCTTCCAGGTTCTTTTATCTGCATCTCATAAGCTCTCTTTCTCTATTCCTCGTCCTCTCTTTCTCTCCCTTTTCATAACCTTATCTATCTTTCTAATTGCCTCGTTGACTTTTCTTCTTTTGTCTGTTCTTTTTGTTATCTTTGAAGTGAGTTTCTCAGACAGTTGCATTCAAGAACTTCACAACAAGATAATATTAACTTGTGTTATTTTAATACGGAGATTAATTCTGAAGGTTACTCTAATTCATAATTAATCTTAAACAGATGAAAATATGAATAGTGAATACCCTAAGAAAAAAATATTTCTAAATTTCCATTCTTATGAACGCCTGAAAACTACTTTGTGTATGCAATGTGCTTAACTTTTTGTATTGGAATACCTTACCTAGCCGATGGATCACCATATTCAAGAAATGTTGGTATCCAAATCTTCTGGATGGGTGACCATCTCGCAAGTCGCCGGGAAAATTCAGAATTAAGTTGTATTATTATTATTTTTATCTTCAACCCTTACTGTCATCAACTAATCAATTTTCATTAACCCTCCTGTTTCAGAGTTTCCTCTGTACACATCTTCTTCAAATTCTCCCCATGGATTCGTCAGGATCTGAGGAGAGGCAATTCTTATTTATTTACTCCCTCAAAAAAAAAAAAAAAAAAAAACTTCGTAGTAGATATTTATATACCTATTTATATTTTTCCATTTTGCTTCAGGGGACCATGCTCCGTGCATTATTATTTCGTCTAATCCTCTCTCACCTTACTGAATTTTCATTATAATCTTCTGCATTATTTTAAAATAAACACCCCCAATAGCAATAGATTTAAAAAGATGAAAATCGCTAAAAAATAAATAAATAAATAAAATATATATAATAAAAAAAAACAACAGATTAAATTTAATAGAGGCACCTAAATACAAATTTTCAATACACCTACCTGTATTTTTTTAAGATCTTTAAAATTCCGAAAGTAAAAAAAAAAAGGATCAGATCAGTAGCTTCAACTCCTGTTTACGTAGTTACTTACCATCAGAAAACCTATTAACTAAATAATTATGAACCAGATAGCCCCCTGTGTTAACTAAATTATTAACCAGGTAATTCCCCTATATTAACTGAATTATTAACGAGGCATCTTATCCAATTTTCTCTCCATTTTCTGACTTTCCTTTTATGATACCTCTTCTCCATATTCGTTGAAAACTCATGAAACTGTCCAAACTAGAGACGAGATGAAAACAAATCCGAAATGAGATTTTTATAAGTGGAAAAGGGAGCGGGAAGAAGACATAAAATATTCAAAAACGCTTTTCCGTTGATTGTTTTTTTCTTTCTTTTTTTCCTTCTTCTTCTTCTCCTGATTCCTAAGATGAAAAAGGGAGGCAAAACGTACTTCCTTTGCCATTACCCTTACTCTTGACAAATGAAATGTGTATTAGAATGGTAGAACAATATCAGGGCAGGAACATACGTAGGTTATATTTTTTTCAGGTTTCAGGGGTGGAGATAGGAAAATCCTTGAAAAAAAAAAAAAAAAAAACCATTTGAAAAATAGCTTTCAAGATTTATACAAAGAATGATTATGCAGGACTCCGAGTATTACATGTCATACAGGACTAAAAGTGTTAAAATTGTAATACCGGATTGAAAGTATTGCTTGCAATACTGGCCTGAACATATTATTTGTAATACTGGGCTAAAAATATTACAGTCTTGCAACTTGCTTTCATATAAAAATAAAACCATTCTCTAACACTATTTTTTCTTCTTTTTTTAATTTACCTTTCTGTTTCAATTAATTATAGCTTATGAAACTACTGAAAATGTTCAAACATGTAACACCGTACCGAAAGTATTACAGCGTGCCACCACACCTACTAAAATTTCTCATAAAACCGTACACTTCTATTTAGCTCTCTCGCCCAAGTTTATTTTTATTTATTTTTAGCCTTAGGCGCAGATATTTTCTTTTTATTACCTCTATAAAAAAAAAAAAGAAAAAATCTAAATTTTTATCCACCTTTTTTTTACTGTCTATTTGTAAAAATTCTATAAAAAATACGAAGTCAAATCGTAGAGGGAAAATCAGAGATGAGTGAAGGTTTGGAGTGGAGTCAGCAATAAAATAATTTACCTGTTTTATTGCTCATGATGAAATTCAATGAGTTAGTTTGGAATCTCGCTGACTCTGTTTAACTATAGGACTCTGTAGTATTTTTTCTTTACTCCTCTTGAATGTACCTAGGTAAGCCAAAGCCTACGAATCAATGAAAGTCAAGGAATTAAAAGAGATTAAAGGGAACTACATTGATAACGATACTCAAACATCTTTTTATTAACTTTTCACGATAAAAAAATAATGAATACAATTTTTATAAAATTATTTATTTGCAAGTATTTTATTTCTATTTACCTACTAGAAATTAAAAAAAAGGTTTTTTTTAAATCCATTTTTTCTCTAGTTTCATCCCTATTGGTACCTAAAAAAGAATCTATCCTTTCCTTTTTGCTGTTTCTCTTTATTTAGCGGTTTCTTTTCCATTAGCCTTTATCTATAAATCGCCTAATTTTTACCAAAGATCTTAGGAAAAATTTGCATTCATCCCTATTTTTGAAAGAAAAATAGGTACCCTTACTTAGTGTAATGAACCATAGGTATTGTATTGTAGGTCTATTTATTTTATTTTTGGTTTATAGGTGATTTTCATAATATTAATACTATAAATATTTAATATTACATACTTAGCTAATATAATTATCTATTCTTTGCATAGGAACTTATTAGATAGTAGGCATTGAATTCTATTGCAGAATGAAAATAATAACAAGGAGGATAAAATTTTCAACACAGGTTTAGAATTTAGAATTTGAAATTTGAAAATGAAAGCTAAGTTTATGCCTAAAATAAATAAAAAAAATAATAATAATAGGTACCTCGATAAAAAAAAGCTCGTATTTCTTTTTATTTCATTCCAAATTTCAATAATATTTATAAATAAATATAGAAATTATTTTACTCGTAAAATTATAAATAGGAAAAAAAATTAACCTACTTTAGATTCTTCTTTCTATTTTATAAAGACCACATTTATATGCACAAAACTTTATATTTTATACTTCTAAGAGAAATATAATACTATGTACTTTGTAAATACTACAAGAAAATAATACTTTTATAACCTTTTTTATCTCCTTTTCATAAATGTATACTCTAAGTTAATCTATTTTAGATGATTATAAATTAATGTTTCATCTCTTTTTTTCATTAATAATTAATTACTAAGGAAATTAATCTTATAATTATTATGCTTTCCAATAACAATTTATAATTAAAATATCAGTAATGTGGGGCAACTTGGAACAGCAGGTTGATATTTAGATTTGAAAATCCGAAATTGCAATAGGTTAGGTAGGTACCTACTATGTGTCACGATTTTTCTACCCTTTTAGTCAAATTATAGGTGCCTATTGAATATTATGAGGTTAGTTATTTGGGCATACAATTATTAAAAACATAAAAGCTTCATCAGTTTTCTTTTGATAGTCCATTTTTATTATTTCAATTCAACTTCGGTCCATACATAGGTACCCCCTCCTATTCCAAGTCACCCCATGTTACGATACTTGTACGTTTCTTTTAAATGTAACCCTCTAGTTCAAATTTTTTTGAATTCCCATTCTTATTTTTATTTTTTTTTTTTACTTTCAATATTTTTACCCATTTAAAATAAAATTCTTTAGTTGGTATTATTTTTTCAGTTTTCTCTTATGCCTAGGTAATATTGTTTACCACCTAATAATTATTTTCATCCACTTTTTGATCATGAATTGATTTTTCACTTCAATTCTTATCTGCTATTTACTTATATTCATTCCGTTTAAAAGTCCACGATTTTTCTTCTCAATAATTTTTTCAAGAGCATTACTACCTGACTCTCTATCATGATATTCTCCTAATTGCCTCTTATAAATTTTGATCATTTGCATTTTTTTAAGCTTATAAAATCTTCAATCTTTAACTGAAATAATCTCGTCATTTATTATTTGAAAATCGGTTCAATTCATTTCATACGAGCGAGTTTCCTTTTATTATTATTATTATTTTATTTTTTAAAACTTTTTGTTTTCTCTGAAAAATTCAACTAAACCTCGTGTTTGGTTCAACTTGTTTAGTGCCTAATTATGTCTTAAACCCTCTCTACATATAAGTTTTAATTTAATTATTTACTCTTTTTCGTATTTTATTAATTTTTTCACCCCAAAGTCGAATTCTAACTCTCTATCGAGCCTAACAAAAAAATCTCTTTAGAATTCTAGACACTCTTTCAGTTTGGACAAGTAGACTTTGAAATACGATTATGCATAGATGGTATTGTTTAGCTTTACACAGTAGGTATACGTAGGAATTTACGAAATGTCTTAACAAAATGTACAAAATATGAAGAGGTGGTCTTTTTTCAAGGATTTTATTGATAGTTTACCCTGATCTAATTCATAATTAATCTTCAACAAAAGAAAATATGAATACCTACCCTAAGAAAAAATATTTCCAAATTTCCATTCTTATGAACGCCTGAAAACTTTTTTGTGTATGCAATGTGTTCAACTTCTTGTATTGGAATACCTTACCTAGCCGATGGATCACCATATTCAAGAAATCATGAAATGTTGGTATCCAAATCTTCTGGATGGGTGACCATCTCGCAAGTCGCCGGGAAAATTCAGAATTAAGTTGTATTATTATTACCTAGTTTACCCTGATAACAAAATTCGACGCTATACTATATTGAATAGAATACACACACTAGAATAGAATACGAGTAGAATATACCTTGTTTATCTTGCCCCAATAGTACTGAAAAGTCCCTTTTACCCCGGTTTGCGTTACCTTTATTTATTCAAGTTGGTAGGAATTTCTGAATTTCTTTTTAATTTTTCTAAATTTCTTTCCTTATTATATCTACCTATCTCTAGGAGAAATTTATTATTATCTAAGTTCAACGACATTGAAAATTTCATAAAGGCGATAGTAGAAGGATAAGTTTCAAGTTTCAACATTGAGACATTAATGGATTAGTACGACTAAATGGATTAACAAAGTGTCAACTTGGGGAAAACTGGAGAAAAGATGAATGATTTATGTAATCTTTTATAATAAGAAATAAGAAGTACCTAGAGAAGAAACTTTATCATTGTATTGGGCGAGGAAAACTTACTGTAATAATGGAATTTCAAGTTGGGATTGTATTGGGCTGGAATTTCAAGTTGGGAAAAAAAGAAGAGAAGGAAAACATTATATGAAAAAAAAGGAAAAAAAAAAAATGCCAAGAAAAATTCAGTATTAAAAAAATGAGCGAAAAATAATTCCCTTTTCACCTTGATGGATGTGTTCCAGATTTTGTTTATTGTGGTGAAAACTGAATTATTTTAAATGGAATTAAAATCGGAGAAGAGTACGAAAAAAATAAAATTGAAAAATTAAGGGAAGGTTATTTTTTTCGTCCTTTTTCGAATTTATAGTTGGTCCGCGAAAAGAATACCTATTTATCAAGGTTTTTTTGGTAGGTATTATGGCAAAATGACAAATTTTCTATTGACATAACAAGTTCTTTGTCAAACCTTTTCCGATTTTCATCGCTATAAAATTATTTCCCAGTCTATAATTGCAATTAACCTAAGTAAAAACCCGTCTTTTTCCTATGTCTTTTTTGGTTAAGAAAAATTTTGTAATTTTATATTTACCTGCCATACACCTAGCTACCTATTTTGAACTTTTTTTTACAATTTCAACATTTTTGGTCTGTTCCCTTGAAATTAGAAAGCCTCCTCTTCTATGACTTATGATCAAGTATTTTATATAAATTTATTATTACATAATTATGTGCTCATCGTCATCTTATTTTGGTCTTGATAGCTATAGTAGTAGGTACGTCTCTACTAAACCGATTACCAAATAGTAGGACAATACCCAAGAGTACCTACCTACATAGAACCGAATAAGAACTAGGAATATAAGGAATATTATGCATTCAAATTTCAAATGTAATCGTAAAGACTTAAAGACCTATTCGTAAAGGAAAGCTATGTTTAAAGGAAACCTAACAAAATTGGTTGCCAAATCCAGCACTTTACAAATTTAGGGGTGGACTTTGTGATTTTGTTAAGTCTGATCCTTTGAAATTAGAAAGCCTCCTCTTCTATGACTTATGATGATCAAGTATTTTATGTAAATTTATTATTACATAATTATGTGCTCATCGTCATCTTATTTTGGTCTTGATAGCTATAGTAGCAGGTAGCTGTCTCTACTAAACCGATTACCAAAGAGTAGGACAATACCCAAGAGTACCTAAAAGCTATGTTTAAAGGAAACCTAACAAAATTGGTTGCCAAATCCAGCACTTTACAAATTTAGGGGTGGACTTTGTGATTTTGTTAAGACATTCCTCTACTAGGTTAGGGAAGTAATTTTAATTTCCAATCTGTCGAACACGTCTCTTTTAAAATATTCATTTGTCAAAACGAAATTCTTTCAAAAATTATTAATAAAAAAAATAACAATAAAAAAATATTTTTCAAATAGAATCAAAAATATTGAAACCGTCTTTTCATTTTTGATTCTCTCTTAGAATAATAATATTATAGGGAAAACTTTTACCTCACCCACAGTCTAAGTGGGGCTGGGGAAAGCTCACCCAATTGCCCAGATGGTCACGCATTAGGATACCAAGGACAATATCTACCACTACCATTCAACCCTTATACTTTCCCATAGGCCAGCCACTCACTATCAGGTAGACCTGCCAGGCGGACCTGATCAGGTGTACCTGATGATAGTGTGTGTGCTCATCAGGTGTAAGTTATACCTGATAGTGAGTGGCTGACCTTATACCTACCTACCCACTAGGGTGTCAACATTAAGATAAGAAGATAAGGAAAGTGAAAAAAAAGCAAGTACCTATTACCTACTTGAATGTTCTTTGTTGAAAAGGTAAGAAATGTAAGTTTGTTTTGGTGGAGCTAAGTATAACTTTTTTTTACTCCTTAAAAACCTTGATTTTTTTCTTTCTTCTAAAGCTGCCAAAGCTACTGTTGACAGCTTGAGAAAAAGATCGGAATTTTTTTTACTCCTTAAAAACCTTGATTTTTTTCTTTCTTCTAAAGCTGCCAAAGCTACTGTTGACAGCTTGAGAAAAAGCTACACTGTCAGAACTTCAGACTATAAAATATGCTGACATAAAAAAAGCGCTGAGCCTAGCTAAATATACCCTGGAAGGTAGGTGCCTAACTAAAATATGTAGGTAGGTAGTGTAGATGTCTACATAAATTTTCACGGAATAAACATTGCCAACATAGGTACTCGTACCTACCTACATATATGTTTCCTAAGATGCGTTTTTTTTTTTTTTTTTTTTTTAAAGCAAAAAGAAGGAAAAAA
>NW_007377592.1:15142-20534 GCF_000475195.1 Diaphorina citri
TGACATTAATAAAAAAAAAAAAAAAAAAAAAAAAAATGGGTGCCGGAAGCCCAATCGAGTGACTGGGTTCAGGAACTCTATATCGGAAAGCTCGACACTAGAACTAGAATAATTATAGTATTTCAACAACCTAAATCAGGGGAAGTAACCCAATAATAGGGTTCTTCCACCCTGACTTGTGGCAACCTATCAAAAAAAAAAAAAATCTCAGTGTACCTACTGTAAGGGTCACATTAACCCCAGTTGGGGCTAACGGAGGGGAAATTCAAGTAGGTATTTAAATAAGGATACATTAAAAAGAAAAACCGTAAAAAGTCAACCCTTTTAAAATATGCAAGGAAAATTTATAGGGATTATTTTTGATTATTTATTCATGTAGGCTATACAGGTCTAAGAAAGATAGGGAAGGAGGGGGAGATACAGGCAACAGGCCTAAGAAAGAGTGTGAAAGAGAAGTGGGGAGGGAGAGGGAGAAAGAGTGCGAGAGAGAAAGAAAGAGGGAGAGAAAGAGCGTAGGAAAAAAAAGCAAAAGAAAAAGTTTCCATCTCTCTTTCTTTTCTCCCTCCCCCGTTTTTGCACCACTTCCATACACTGGGTTAATGGGACGGATAAAGTTTTCTATAGGTATCTAAGAGAAAATAAGTTAATTTATTGATGGATTACTCAAAAGCTCGAAACTTTTACCAAAGAATAGAAGAGACAAGGTATAAAAGCTCGAGACAAAAGTCAAGTCTGTGGTAAAACTTGTCAATATGTGAAGGGGAGTGAAAGGGCTAATGGTTTGCATGCAACGTGAAACATACAGCAAGGAAATTAACCCGTTTAGCCTCTGAGTCATGCTGGAAAATCTGGGAATAACACAGTGAACATTTCCCATGGCACTAGTTTACAAAGTTTTACAAAGTGCCTCATGTGGTCTTAGCCATAATTGAGCTTCACTTACCTACCTAGGTACATATATTATCTAGATAGCGACAATGGAATTAAATAAGGTAAAAGGCAGGTCATTTACTACACCACCTGTCTCGGTGGTGTAGTGGTCAAGGCGCTCGACTGGTAAACAGGAGGGCGTGGGTTCAATCCCAGCCGAGGTATGGAATTCCTACCTCGGCTAAGTATAAAGTTGAATAGGGGTGAATTTCGAGTTAAATGTAAGAAAGCTGAGGAAAGAAAGAAAGGTAAAAGTGAATTTCAAGTAAGACGAAGTAACGCATTGCAGGTATTGTGAATAATATGGTACTCAGCACCTTTCACTCCAAAAGAACCTACCCACTTTTTGGAGGTAATACCTACGTCTTACCTTTTCTAAGGTTCATAATTATTAACCCCAGTTGGGGCGAACGCAGGGGAAATTCACCTAATGAAATAAGGAGACGTTAAAAATAAAACAATAAAAAAAGTTAAACATTTTAAATAAATTCTGCATGGAATATTTATACAGCTTATTATTATTATTATTTATTCATGTTAATAAGTAGTAAGTTAGGTACCTATAACAACATCTCAAGTAGTGACTCATGATAGGTATTTAGCTAGAAGTAGGTAGGTAATAGTAATAGGTATGTTCAATGGAAAGGTACAAGAATACACCCCTTGTATACTTGTTCCATTTGTAAAACGCATTGTAAAGAAAACTGCAAGGAATGTATGCTCTTTTCCTTTGCCTTTCTACGTATTTTACATTTTTATTGTTTTTCGTATTGCTTGCATTAGCCACAACTTGATATTATGCTGTGAGTCCTTATTAACATGATAGAAGTCGTCAGGCCAGCCACTCACTATCAGTTAGACCTGATCAGGTGTCAGGTATACCTGTTAGAGTCAGTTCTACCTGATAGTGTGTGTACTCATCAGGTGTCAGGTATACCTGATAATGAATGGCTGGCCTTACAAGATTGTTCACTAAGTTCAAGGGAAGATAGCCGAGTCAGCTTGAAAGAGCTCCTGTCTCGTAAGCCCTCGGTAACAGGTTCAATTCCCGCCCGGGGCGAAATTTATCTTTAAGAGATTAAGGTTCGTTCTCGG
Organism: Diaphorina citri; assembly: GCF_000475195.1. Lineage (NCBI taxonomy): Eukaryota > Metazoa > Arthropoda > Insecta > Hemiptera > Psyllidae > Diaphorina > Diaphorina citri. Next base: position 17,168 of record NW_007377592.1, read on the forward strand.
AACTTCTGGCTTTCCGAGCTTGAAATGTAGAGCGCCTGCCTTGTAAGCTCTAGGTAGAAGATTCGATACCGGGGCGAAATTTATCCTTAACAGATTGGTTCGTTCTCGGAACTGCTGGATTTCCTGTTTTCTTTTCGATTTCGGGACGATAAGACCTCCGCTGTCACAGTTCCCTTTATGAAATGAGTATAAAAGGACATTTTTGATTTGCAAACAATTGACACCTTGTGGACTCCCTCTATGAATATTGTCAAAAAAGGAAGAAAAAAAAAAATGTCCATCACTTTCAGGAGAAGAACATAAAAAACTCTCAAACTTAGAACAATCTAATAATCTAAACGCGTAGACGTTCATTACCTAGATACCTAGGTACCACCTACAAATTTCCCACCCTTATTTCCAACTTTCAAATTTCCCACCCTTAATGCTAATGCTGAATCATAAAAAAAGCTGGAAGGGAAGAATTAGTAGTGATAGGACTGATAGGTAAATGGTTTCTTGAAATTTAATATGATACCAAGGGCAAGGTAAACCTAGAGTCCTAGACCCTTGGCAAATGGAGTGTGCCTGAAGCCATGTGTGATGTGTTCCAATCCCTTGCACGATGCCAATAGTCAGTCAGCTCTGGTCTCGAGTAAACATCACTTGCGTCCAGAGGTATTCCAGTCCATTAGGACAAAATACACTACACTCTTGTACAGCTAGAAACCCAATTGATTCCGGATAAAGACCACATGAGTCTAATGTAGCATTTTTTTTTTCATTGGTACTTTTTTAAATCTCTGTTTAATACCAAAAGTCCGTACGTTAGGAACGCTTACGTCAATAAGGCCTATTGGAATAACATAAATAACCAAATCGCCAATCTCTACGAAGACATCTTACACATGAGCTCAAGGCGCTCGAACAACAAGCACCCTTGAGGTACTTATATCCATTTATCCATGGTATTTATCATGGGTAAAGCATCGCTATTTGACTCACCAATGAGGCAATTCCGGGCCGCCAAATCTCGGTGTATACAGTTCTTGCTTTCCAGATAGCACATACCGGCCGCCGTACTAATATGTACCTACTACTTACCCAGGCTTTTCCAGACACGACAGCCTGTAATTTTTTCATTTATTCAGTCATGGCCGGTTTCACCAAGGATTTAAATCAGAGATTTGAATAATGGAAGACTTTCTGGTGGCCCAAAAAGCAGTCATTATAGTAATTTTTTGTCACCCCAAGCTAGCTTGGTTGGTAGAGTGTCTCTCTAGTATTCTAGACACTCTTTCAGTTTGGACAAGTAGACTTTGAAATACGATTTTGCATAGATGGTATTGTTTAGCTTTACACAGTAGGTATACCTACGTAGGAATTTACGAAATGTCTTAACAAACTGTTCAAAATATGAAGAGGTGATCTTTTTTCAAGGATTTTATTGATATTTTACCCTGATAACAAAATTCGACGCTATACTATATTGAATAGAATACACACACTAGAATAGTTTATCCTAAACGGATAAGGTTCGTTCTCGGAACGGCTGGCTTTCTCCTAGCCTGTCTTCCTTCTCTCTTCGATATCAGGACGATAAGATCTCAACAGTCACAGTTCCCCCTATCAAACCTCTTAAAAAAACTCTTCTTTCTTAACTCCCATTGGTGAAATTTCAAATTACCATTGGTAAGACTCGCCATCAATGTTTTTGATTACTACAACGTATTAGGTCGTGTATACAGGGTGGTTCGTGATTTGCGAACCACGCTTATATCTCAGAAACGGCTGGGAATTAAGGGATGAAATAAACGGCATCATGTGGAATATACCTTGTTTATCTTGCCCCAATAGTACTGAAAAGTCCCTTTTACCCCGGTTTGAGTTAGGTACCTTTATTTATTTAAGTTGGTAGGAATTTCTGAATTTCTTTTTAATTTTTTCTGAATTTCTTTCCTTATTATATCTATCTCTGGGAGAAATTTATTATTATCTAAGTTGAACAACATTGAAAATTTCACAAAGGCGATAGTAGATGGATAAGTTTCAAGTTTCAACATTGAGACGCAAAACGGCCCATTTTTTGCCAAATATAGGTCACTCTTATGGGAACCCCCATTTTTTATTTAATTTATGGAATCAGCATAAAATTTTAATTGAAAAAATGTATTCACTCGAAAAAATTTGCTCTACAAAAATTTGCACAAATCGCGATTTTGTGTGCGTCAGTGACCCCAGATATGATAAACAACGCAGTTGGTCCTGAGTTAGAGCGAAGAATGCGTTACTGTGTACAAACAAATGGATCTCATTTTGAACAGCTTTTATAAATTTGTTTGTTGTTGTTGATTGTCGTTGAAATTGTTAAGTGAATAAATACAAAAACTAAAGAAAGAATAAAGAAATTGTTTTTCTTTCTCACAGTGTACAGAATTTTTGTAGAGCAAATTTTTTCGAGTGAATACATTTTTTCAATTAAAATTTTATGCTGATTCCAAAAATTAAATAAAAAACGGGGGTTCCCATAAGAGTGACCTATATTTGGCAAAAAATGGGCCATTTTGCAAAAAAAATTGCAAATTTAAAAAAAGCCATTTTAATAATCAAAATTTCATCTACATGATGCCGTTTATTTCATTCCTTAATCCCCAGCCGTTTCTAAGATATAAGCGTGGTTCGCAAATCACGAACCACCCTGTATACACCCACACAGCACAAGGTAGGTAGATGTAACAACATGGGCACAACCTGCATTCAAAGTGATCTCTATTCGTGCAGCCCCGCAGCTGTGGCAGTCGCAAAATTCTGGAGGTTCACATGCTGAATTCATTTGGACACGAATAAGTCAGTAAATGGATAAAAAGAAGGTGAATCATGTATTAGGTACATTATCATGTATTAGGTAATTAAATTTAAATTTACTCTTTATTACTACACTTTATTAGGTACTTTTTACTTTCTTTTTATATTTCATTTTATATTTTTTTTCTACTGTATTTGATTGTTGTTTGTGTTTGTTTAGTTTTAGTGTATTTTTTTCTATTGTCATTTTTGTATAAAGGGTTAGTCCCGTAAATAAATAAATAAATAGGTAAATTATTATTCGTTAGCAGTAAATGTATGTATGTACACATTACACATTAGGTATTGGTATGAATAAGGAATAAGCACTAGAGTTAGATGGTAAGCACTCGAAATTATTCGACATAAAGCAGATCACGTCTGGCGGATTTTTCACTCGTCTTAATTTACAACTTTCCTGACGAATGAATCACCATCAGAAATCCAGCATCAGCAATAAATATCGGTAATCTTACATCTAATATTAACACTACATAGATAGAATATTAACACTACTAGGGATTCGACAGATGTGAGTTGGGGA
>NW_007377592.1:20925-53041 GCF_000475195.1 Diaphorina citri
GGGCGCCCCACTAATAGGCCAGCCACTCACTATCAGGTAGACCTGACAGGCGGACCTGATCAGGTGTACCTGATGATAGTGTGTGTGCTCATCAGGTGTAAGTTTATACCTGATAGTGAGTGGCTGACCTTATACCTACCTACCTACCCACTAGGGTGTCAACATTAAGATAAGATAAGGAAAGTAAAAAAAAAAGCAAGTACCTATTACCTACTTGAATGTTCTTTGTTGAAAAGGTAAGAAATGTAAGTTTGTTTTGGTGGAGCTAAGTATAAAGTTGAATAGGGGTGAATTTCGAGTTAAATGTAAGAAAGCTGAGGAAAGAAAGAAAGGTAAAAGTGAATTTCAAGTAAGACGAAGTAACGCATTGCAGGTATTGTGAATAATATGGTACTCAGCACCTTTCACTCCAAAAGAACCTACCCACTTTTTGGAGGTAATACCTACGTCTTACCTTTTCTAAGGTTCATAATTATTAACCCCAGTTGGGGCGAACGCAGGGGAAATTCACCTAATGAAATAAGGAGACGTTAAAAATAAAACAATAAAAAAAGTTAAACATTTTAAATAAATTCTGCATGGAATATTTATACAGCATTACAGCATTATTATTATTATTACTATTATGTAAGCTAATTGTGTTACAGGTCTAAGAAAGAGTGTGAAAAGGAGGGGAGAGGGAGAGAGAGAGAAAGAGCGAGCGAGTGCAGGAACAAAAAAGAAAGCAAAAGATAAAGTTTACATTTTCCTTTCTCCCCCCCCTGTTTTTGCAACACCTCCATACACTGGGTTAATGGGACGGATAAAGTTTTCTATATCTAAGAGACAAGAGTTGATTTATTGATGGATTACTAGAAACTTTTTACCAAAGAATAGAAGAGACAAGGTATAAAAGCTCCAGACAAAAGTCAAGTCTGTGGTAAAACTTGTCAATATGTGAAGGGGAGTGAAAGGGCTAATGGTTTGCATGCAACGTGAAACATACAGCAAGAAAATTAACCCGTTTAGCCTCTGAGTCATGCTGGAAAATCTGGGAATAACACAGTGAACATTTCCCAGGGGCACGCACACTTATCCGTCACAGGTACGTTCCGTCTCCGTATCGTCATCTTACGTAAAGCTTGTTCCATATTACTTTTCTTTATAATACTTTAATTGGATCAAATTTAATGCATTTAATGCACGAAGTGAGGAGGTGGGTAGCTTGTCCAATGGAGGCAAAACTCTCGTCACTGATAACGTTAGTACCTAACACTTGAGACTAAAAGTTAAAGCTCAGATTGAGGTATTGGCCATAAATGGACAGCATTAGGCAGAAAAGAACCATTCAAAAGGGGAATTGCCTTATAACCTCCTCACGCCCAAGCCAAAATTCAAGTTTTACTAGCTTAAAGCCCAAGGTTCACAGCCGCACGCGTGGACTTTAAAATTATATTGCTAAATGCCCAGACCATTTTTGAACTTCTCCTCGGTAAACGCCCGGGTAATTTTTTTTACCACCTACAAATTTCCCACCCTTATTTCCAACTTTCAAATTTCCCACCCTTAATGCTAATGCTGAATCATAAAAAAAGCTGGAAGGGTACGAGTAAGTACCCAGTGATTACACAAAGAAGCCCTCATTACGAAACAAAACACAGGGTAGCAAAAAATGTATATCAAACGGTGCGGTGGTGGCTTACCCCTTTTTCCACCTAGCCCTTCACCCCCTTTTTCAGTGGCGTGTCCACCAAGTAGCTTTCTGGGGAAGCACTGCCATCTCTGTCTATGTTATTGTTTTCTTCTAACTCCCCCCTCCCCCTTACCCCTAAACAGAAAGCTCACTCCGAGGCTTAGGTGTAGGGGAAAACAGCCCTAAAGGATGGGTTAAGCTTCTAAGGAATCCCCTCCTTACCTCTGACCGAAAGTGATTCTAGTGATTATGCAGCCTGGGTTATAAAACCACTAGTAGACCGGTATAGGTTGTGTTTTCTTTTCGGAATTTCCAATCATCTGAAGGTCGTTTCCTCTTATCACTCCCAAAGATTGGAAGGGAGCTTCAGAAGTGGGGAAATTGTGAAAGGAAAATACCTAATACTCTACTGTACCTACATGGGTTTGTAGCTTCCCCTTTTAAAATCACACGCCCCGCCACTACCGTATTTTTTACCCCCTCGCCGTAAGTGGCTTACCCCTTTTTTCCCTAGAAGTTCTCCCCTTTTTTTTCCCCTCGCCCTTTTTTCCTCCTAGCCCTTCACCCCCTTTTTCAGTGGCGTGTCCACCATGTAAGCTAACTGGGGAAGCACTGTCATCTCTGTCTATGTTATTGTTTTCTTCTAACTCTCCCCCCCCCTTACCCGTAAACAGAAAGCCCACTCCGAGGCTTAGGTGTAGGGGCAAACAGCCCTAAAGGATGGGTTAAGCTTCTAAGGACTCCCCTCCTTACCTCTGACCGAAAGTGGTTCTAGTGATTATGCAGCCTGGGCAAAACCACTAGTAGACCGGTATAGGTTGTATTTTCCTTTTTCCCCTCTTCAGAAGTTCGTTTCCCCTCCTTTTAATGTGGTTTAATACAGGCGCTATCCACACCAAAAGAGGGGAACCGGGCTTCAGAAGTGGGGAACTTGTGAAAGGAAAAATACGGCTCTACTGTACCTATAATAACAATATTATGGGTTTTTAGGTTCCCGTTTTAAAATCACACGCCCCGCCACTACCATATTTTTTACCCCCTCGCCGTATTTCTACTATAAATTAACTTATCCTCGGCTGAATTGTACTAATATGTACCTACTACTTACCCAGGCTTCGCCAGACACGACAGGCTGTAATTTTTTCATTTATTCAGTCATGGCCGGTTTCACCAAGGATTTAAATCAGAGATTTCATTAGTGGAAGACCTTCTAGTGGCCCAAAAAGCAGTCGATTATAGTACTTTTTTGTCACCCCAAGCTAGCTTGGTTGGTAGAGTGTCTTCCATGTAAGAGCTAGGTCGCGGGTTTGATTCCCGATTTTATCCTAAACGGATAAGGTTCGTTCTCGGAACGGCTGGCTTTCTCCTATCCTGTCTTCCTTCTATCTTCGATTTCGGGAACCCTGCAGTTACATTTCCCTCTATCAAACCTCTCTTGAACAAAAAATCTTTAAAAAAAAAAAAAAAATCTCCCATTTGGTGAAATCTCAGATTACTATTGGTGCAACTCGCCATCAATGTTGTTTAGAATCCTACAACGTACCTATTGGGTCGTGTAGTTACCTACTAATGTATAGGTACCTTCTAATTAGGTATCTTGGAAGGGCTTACAGTCACGTGACTTAAAGCTATGATTTGTTTACATCTATTATTATTTAATAAAATGGGGGGGGGGGAATCCCTTTTCCTCAAAACACTACGGTTAAGTACCGTTGAGTCTGGTATGTACCTGAATGGGTGACCGAAGGGATACCTCGGATGAACAGTAATAGATTCCTACCTACACTTTCGAAGTTGCGGGTGAGTACTCTTAGTAAGTTGTTCTCAGTAATGGTAGCTTAGATTGGTGATGTAGAGGATAAGGTGAAGGATGGTGGGTTGTGGTCGGGTTTAGGGTCTGTACTGGTGGGTGGGGGCGTATAAACGTGTACCAAGTAGGTACAAACTGAGGGACCCGGTAAATCACATAAAAATCTAGGTAGGTACAACTACCTACCTAGCTGACTAACGTTGTAATGGTGTCATTTACAAACGCTCATAGGTACACTGGATTTTAGTTCTTAATTCTTTACTTTCGATGACAAAATGAGGACAGACATGCTAAATGATAGTTAACGAAACTGTAGGTACCTTTGACAAATAGAACTGAATTCAATAAACTTTTGTGGGTAGTACATGGGTAGGCTATTTTATAACGGTAAATACCTGTAGGTATTAAGGTGACTGAGGTGAGGTAAAACAGAAAACAAACAAACAAACGTAGATCAATATTGTGAAATAAAATTTTAAAATCTCGCTTTGTATTTTACAAAAATTACAATATTAAATTCAGTAAACTTTTGTGGGTAATACATGGGTAGGCCATTTTATAACGGTAAATACCTGTAGGTATTAAGGTGACTGAGGTGAGGTAAAACAGAAAACAAACAAACAAACAAACAAACAAACGTAGATCAATATTGTGAAATAAAATTTTAAAATCTCGCTTTGTATTTTACAAAAATTACAATATTACAACAATGGAACAATACAATGATATTATAACAGCTACAGTACAATAGTTCTACCTACCTAGTAAGTACTTACTAGACAAATATTCCAACAAATTATTATTTTATCAAACAGTCAAAGGAAAACATCACTCTCTATGTATAATACCTACCAAGTATACTATTAAGTATGCAAAAAATAGAATACTTACGACAATTAGAAAAGGTGTGTCCACATATACCTAGTCGACCGTCGACCATTGATCAATGTGAATAGATGTCGATCGACGGCCGGTTGACTATGTGTGAATACACCTTAACAATCATAAATAGAAAGTAAAAATAGGCTATAAAAATCATAGCCAGCGGCAACAGCACGTTCAATGTATCAGATCCCGACGTATCACTAGGGTAAGGCAACGTTGTACGGGCTTGGTTTTAACTCCGCCATAAGTGGTTGCTTAGGCCAGCTACTTACTATCAGGTAGACGGTCCGCCTGTCAGGCGTCAGGCCTACCTGATAGTGAGTGGATGGCCTCAGTCGGGTAACTACTTATGCCATGGAAGCAAGTTATTAGTAGGTACTGGAATTCCCTGATTCCCTTACGATCACCTCAGAATGGATTACATAGAGGTGAGCCGTACAGGAGATCTGCAGTAGCGCCTATTGAAGACAACACTAATTTGTTCTTCTACCAGCATAGCAGATACCTAGCACGTTGAACACACCAGTTCCTAATGAATCACTGAAGTTAAGCAGGGTTGCACTTGGTTGGTATCCGGATGGATAATCATCTGGGCAGTCGCGTGCTGCTGGCTTTTCCCGATTCCACTCAGGCTAGGTGAGGTTAATGTGAGTAGGCGGGTAGCTTGTCGCCGAACGGAGGGTAACACCTTCGGTGACCTTCGTCTCTAAATACCTTAGCAGTTATACAGTGACTTTAAACTCCGTAAGAAAAGGTGTTTTCTGTAGTGGAATAACACAGACACAGTCCACTATGTATTTTCGTAAACTTTTGTGGGTAATACATGGGTAGGCTATTTTATAACGGTAAATACCTGTAGGTATTAAGGTGACTGAGGTGAGGTTAAACAGAAAACAAACAAACAAACGTAGATCAATATTGTGAAATAAAATTTTAAAATCTCGCTTTGTATTTTACAAAAATTACAATATTACAACAATGGAACAATACAATGATATTATAACAGCTACAGTACAATAGTTCTACCTACCTAGTAAGTACTTACTAGACAAATATTCCAACAAATTATTATTTTATCAAACAGTCAAAGGAAAACATCACTCTCTATGTATAATACCTACCAAGTATACTATTCAGTATGCAAAAAATAGAATACTTACGACAATTAGAAAAGGTGTGTCCACATATACCTAGTCGACCGTCGACCATTGATCAATGTGAATAGATGTCGATCGACGGCCGGTTGACTATGTGTGAATACACCTTAACAATCATAAATAGAAAGTAAAAATAGGCTATAAAAATCATAGCCAGCGGCAACAGCACGTTCAATGTATCAGATCCCGACGTATCACTAGGGTAAGGCAACGTTGTACGGGCTTGGTTTTAACTCCGCCATAAGTGGTTGCTTAGGCCAGCTACTTACTATCAGGTAGACGGTCCGCCTGTCAGGCGTCAGGCCTACCTGATAGTGAGTGGATGGCCTCAGTCGGGTAACTACTTATGCCAGTCCCAAGCCTGGATAAAGGAGGAGGGTTCTGCATTGGGGTCAACTACCCATTCAGCCATTCACATAAAAACCAATCCCACTGGAAATTCAAAGGGTTTAAACCTCAGTCCTTTCAACACCGTGAGATAGGTGCTTTTCCTATCTCACGGACAGTTAATAGTAGGTAGTTGGTAGTAGGTACTGGAATTCCCTAATTCCCTTACGATCATCTCAGAATGGATTACATAGAGGTGAGCCGTACAGGAGATCTCCAGTAGCGCCTATTGAAGACAACACGAATTTGTTCTTCTACCAGCACAGCAGATAGCACGTTGAATACACCAGTTCCTAATGAATCACTGAAGTTAAGCAGGGTTGCACTTGGTTGGTATCCGGATGGATAATCATCTGGGCAGTCCCGTGCTGCTGGCTTTTCCCGATTCCACTCAGGCTAGGTGAGGTTAATGTGAGGCGGCGGGAAGCTTGTCGCCGAACGGAGGGTAACACCTTCGGTGACCTTCGTCTCTAAATAGCTTAGCAGTTATACAGTGACTTTAAACTCCGTAAGAAAAGGTGTTTTCTGTAGTGGAATAACACAGACACAGTCCACTATGTATTTTCTTGTCTGGTCGAATTATAGTCGATCGATGCACCTGCTATCGATTGGAATTACACAGTCCCATCCACTATCTTATCTAGTCGAATTGCACAGTCGATCCACTATCTTGTAGATCTGGTCAAAGTGGGGCCGATTCTCAGGGGCGTACTCCCAACATTTCAACATGAGGCGGGATACTCGTGTTAACTGACAGACACAATGGGTTGTCCTTGTGTTCAATTCCAAATTATTGGGATATTACTACCGTTTCCAAATTCTATTCTATTGATCAGGGCCGTATTTAAGGGGGGAACCGGTCCGGGCCCCTTTCCCTCGAGCTCAATTTTCCTCCTTTACTGTAGGCCAGGCTCTGAAAAGCTCCCCCCCTTGTACAACAGTGTTTGAACTCTCAGGCCCCCACCTGGACAAAATCCTGGATACGGCCCTGCTATTGATTCTATTCTGTTCTCTCACCTGCTACCAATTCCATGACTATCATAATAGGTTGTTTCTGTACACAGATCCCGATTAGTTTCACCACATTGGGATGATCATACTGCTTCAGGATTCTTCCCTCCTGGAGGAACTTCCTCTTCTGTTCCTCAGGAACGGTGACCCGACACGTCTTGACTGCCACGTCCACCTGACTGGATCGCAGCTTGGCTTTGTACACGTCCCCGAAGTTACCCTGGAAGAGGATGAGGAAACGAGTTAAGGTCTGTCCACACATAGATGATCGACATCGACTGAACCGTCCACAATGCCTCGACACATAGATTCATCTCGACGTCTACCGATGTCGATCGACGGCCGGTCGACTATGTTAGGACACACCTTTAGAATTTTTGGTTAAAGTAGAGGAGAGCCAGTCGGTTTGTAGATGCCATATTTTGATTGAAAATTGGGTTGGTAGAGAAATCAGTAGTCAGTGCTTCAATAGATACTAATGTTGTCTCTTGTCCCTTATTTGGAGTAATATTGGCACGATTTCGGGCTTAAAATAGTAGATTGAAGGGGGTCAAAGGGACTAAGCTTAAAAAGTAAACTCACAAGTAATTATGTGCCCGTACACAAAAAGCCTAGGCTTTTAGGTGTAGGGGCAAACAGCCCTAAAGGATGGGTTTGCTTCTACGAACTACATGCGCTATAGGGTTACATCAACAACCCACTATAGGGTTACATGAGATACTTCTTAACAAATAAAGAAGCTAGGTCTCTCAAAATCGCCTGAATCGCTCTCTATCCACGCTCACCCTTCCAATCTTCTCCAACAGGATGACGTCATCATTGTTCAATTCCCATCGCTCCCTAGGGATGGGGGTTTTCAAGATGGCGCCCGACCGACTGGTAACCGGTTGTCCGCTCTGGTATTGGAACATGATCAACTCCTGGATGGAACAGAACGCCGGACCCTCGAATCGGAACTCGTTCTGAAATAGAATAGAATAGATTTTTTGAAGAGGTTTAATAGAATGAACTGTAACTAAGGGAGGTTTTATCGTCCCGAAATTGAAGAGTACAGGATAGGAGTCAGCCGTTCCGAGAATGAACGTTATCTGTTCAGGATAAAATCCGCCCCGAGCGGGAATCGATCCCACGGCCTAGAGTGCCTAGAGCTTACAAGGCAGACGCGCTACCAACCAAGCTAACTAGGCTGGCATAGATTTTTTGATAGAGGGAACTGTAACAACGGAGGTCTTATGGTCCCAAAATCGAAGAGAGAATTAGTACAGGATAGGAGAAAGACAGACGTTTCGAGACGAACCTAGCACTTAGAAGGCAGATGGTCTACCCTTCAAGCATACTAGGCTGGCTGGCACATGACTAGTACCGGGAAAAAGTCGAGATGAAAATACCCCGTAACTGCATTTCATGTAATATGGGCCGAGAGTCAAGGTTGCTTTAAAATAGTTTAAAGCTTCAAACCCTTGACGTTCGAGTACGGAACGAGAATGGCTAATAATCTTACCTCTGCCGTGGTTTGTACAATGAAGTGCTTATGTCCGTCCCAGCATACACTGAGGACGGTTTGGTTCTCGTCATTGCGCGTGGTTTCCCGCACAAGAAAGTCGCCATCTTTGACCAGAAGTCTGACCACTTCCTCCCGAGGTAGAACTCCATGGAACCACTCCTCTTCTACTAAGGAGCGCGTTGAGGAGCCCAGCTGAAATGGGAAGGAGTGATTTGAGATTTAGACCAGGTAGTCTTTAGCTACATAAATCCCCTTTAAGGATGAGCTATTATTTTTTTTTTAATTATTTTAATAGGCTTAACGTCACTCCTAAGGTTTTTTATCCATTACTAGGCTACCTACAAGCTACCCGAATTCTCACATTAATCTCACCGAGATGGAGTGGAATCGGAAAAGGCCAGAAGCACACAATTGCCCAGATGGTGATACATACGGATACTAGCCATGCTCAACGTCTCTCAAATTCAGTGATACATTAATGGTGCATTCAACGTGCTATCGCCACTAACACTGCCTAAAAGCTAAGGGTGGGTTTCACCAACCTAATTTTTAGCCCCCAACAGCCCCATTAGCTTAACAGCCCTGTTAAGCCTATACAAATCAAATGGAACTTAAGAGGCTGTTAGATTAACGGGCCTTCTAAGGGCTGAAAAAATATTGGTGAAATCCACCCTAGCTGTACAAACCATTAAAATCTTACCGAGCTGTTACTGCTAGTGGAGAAGTTAAAGTCCGACTCTTTAGCTGAATCCCCTTTAGGATGAGCTATTCATTTTTTTTTTTTAAATTTTATTTTAATAGGTTTAACGTCACTCCTAAGGTTTTTTTATCCATTACTAGGCTACCTACAAGCTACCTGAATTCTCACATTAATCTCGCCAAGGTGGAGTGGAATCGGAAAAGGCCAGAAGCACACAATTTCCCAGATGGTGGTACATACGGATACTAGCCATGCTCAACGTCTCTCAAATTCAGTGATACATTAATAGTGCATTCGCCACTAACACTGCCTAAAGGCTAAGGGTGGGTTTCACCAACCTAATTTTTAGCCCCCAACAGCCCCGTTAGCTTAACAGCCCTGTTAAGCCTATACAAATCAAATGGAACTTAACAGGCTGTTAGATTAACGGGCCTTCTAAGGACTGAAAAAATATTGGTGAAATCCACCCTAGCTGTACAAACCATTAAAATCTTACCGAGCTGTTACTGCTAGTGGAGAAGTTAAAGTCCTGGTTGGTGATTATGTCGGGGATATTGGACACACCTCCTCCGTTCATAGAGGCCACGCCGTTAGTAACGCCATGCAACAGGCCAGACCCGTTACTGCCGTTCAGCAGGCTGTTGAAACTCTGGACAACACACAGGTTAGCAACACACGGTTAGTTCAAACGAAAAACAACGCACAAAAAGTCTTACGCTGATGGTGAGGAAACGAGTTAAGGTGTGTCCACACATAGATGATCGACATCGACTGAACCGTCCACAATGCCTCGACACATAGATTCATCTCGACGTCTACCGATGTCGATCGACGGCCGGTCGACTATGTTAGGACACACCTTTAGAATTTTTGGTTAAAGTAGAGGAGAGCCAGTCGGTTTGTATATGCGATATTTTGATTGAAAATTGGCTGCCAGCCTAGTTAGCTTAGTTGGTAGCGCGTCTGCCTTGTAAACGCTAGGCCGCGGGTTCGATTCCCGCCCGGGGCGGATTTTATCCTACGCTGATGGGAGGTTAGAGTGATTAGGTGGTATAGTATTTCTGGGTGTCCAAAGGGTTTAAACCCCTAATTCTTCCAACATAGTGAGACAGGTATAATGCCTGTCTCACGAACACGCACAGTAAGTAAGTATTAGGCCAGCCACTCAATATTAGGTATACCTGACAGGCGGACGTGGTCAGGTGTTGTTACCTGTCAGGTGTACCTGATAGTGAGTGCTGATAGCTGGCCCTAGGATGGTACGATGCTATGGTAGGAAATAAATTATTCTATCTTTGGGATTCATTGTTTAGGGTAATTAACTAGCCACAAGGAAGTTCCAAGTTGTGTCTTTTTTAAACAATCACACTTTGGGAAAACCGTCAAGAAGAAGAAAAACAATAGTCCAGGAAACGAAGACTTTTTGGCGGACAAAAAGAACGTAGTCTGGGTTTTTTGTCCAATTTTCGGTCTTCGTTTCCTGGACTACAACAAGAAAGAAGAATCTCGACTTACGTCAGAGCTCGGTGCAATGGACCCGGAGGTGTTGGTGCCTCCATTGCCCCCGTGAATGTGCTTGTTGCTCAGGATGGGAGAGTTTGGAATGGACGAGGACTTCCGACGGAATGGTTTACGGATGAGGTCTAGGACTGCGGTGGTGGCGCTGCTGGACCCTAGGTTGGACAGTGAGGCCCGCTTGGCTGGCGAAACGTCGGCCTGAAGGGGAAGAAATGGAAAGATGTGTTAGAAAAGAGATTGCTTGGAGGATGCTCTTTTGTGAATAAAGTTTTTTAACACTCCAATTCTAGGGTTGGATTTCACCCATATTTTTTCAGCCCTTAAAAGGCCTGTGCTAACAGCCTGTTAAGTTCCTTTTGATTTCTACAGGCTTAACAGGGCTGTTAAACTAACAGTTTGTTAGTGGCTAAAAAGAAGGTTGGTGAAACTCACCCTAGGTCTTTTACGCTTAGATACTCCTTTTAGACTGGTAGAGTAAAGGACTGAAAATCAGTCTCATTTCGGCAGTAAAAACAGGGTATATTCAATTAAAAGTAATGTTCACTGTTTTTCGGCGCAATGCGTATTCGAAGTTTTGGGTAAGGGCCTTCTTGGAGTTCAGTTTACTAAGGACACCTTCAACCCGAGGAGTTGGTATGGTAGTTATTTACCGTTACAATGCCCTTATCTTTATAAGTACCTGAATGTCCGAGCTGTTCTCAAAGCCGCTGTCCATTTCACACCCGTTGGGCAGCTCCTCACAGCCCAAATCTGCCAGCGCCTTCTTGATCACCTCTAGTTGACTGGAGAGGTTCTTCTCTTCACACCGCAACTCCTTCAGTGGTAATTTACTGGGGAAGAGACAAAAGGAAAGTAGTCAGAATTGAAGGAAAGTAGCCAGAGTAGTCTCAACGACATCAAAAATTTCATTTGCCGAATTGAGTTCCAAAACGGAGGAACTTGTAAGAATGTCAACTCAAACCTGTCATCTACAATTTACATCTACTTTGTAGAAATTTCTGCCAAGTTCAAAACCTTGTTCGTTTGGGACCCTCGTGACGAAGATGCACAACAGATTTCAAACACAGTCCTTGTCGTTCACAGCACTACCGTGATCTTTTAGAACTAGAAAGAAATGGGTATCATCCTTGTCCTCAAAATCACAAACAAGTTTTCGTCAAGAGAAGATTTCTCGAAGTGAAATACCTACCGACCTAGTGCAAGATGGACCGGAATCCGGAATCGTGCTTCTAGCTGCCTGACTAGCCTGTGTTATGAGTGTTCAAGGCGATCAGCAATCACCTGGTAAGCGGGAGGGCGTGTTATTGAAGGAAATTCAGGATTTTAAAGTTGCGCGTAAGTCACAGCTAAAAGGCTACGTAGTAGAAAAGAGATAGAAAGATATTTTCTTCATAGTCGTGTTCAGAACAAAATTTGTTATCTAAATATGCAAACTCCCAAAAATGGGCGTAAGTGACGTTACGCCCTTTTTCCAGACCACGCCTCAATTCGTTCTCTGCACAATTTACCTAATTGCCACCCGTTCTGAAAATATTGAGGAGTTTTTTCATGTAAATATTTATTTATTTAGGCAGGTTCTCTGGATTCTCTTCTCTCTTACCATATTAATGACTTGCTGTCGTTCTCGAGAAACAAATTGCTGCTTAAACTCCCTTGGGTTTCCTTCAGTCGCGTATCCAACTCCGCCATCTTGCTCCGCACCCAATCCACTGTAAGGTTATCCACCACTAGTTGACCGGCCTGTAGGCGGCCCGACGAATCCGACACTAGGGAGTCGTCGAACTCAATCGAGCTGAGACTGTCGGCCCGACATTCCCTGTGGAAGAAAGTTGAAGTATTTTAATTACGACTTTTCATATTTAAATACCCTCTATTCAAATCAATCAAAAAATCATGAATCTTTGTGGTAAAGCAAAGAGCTTTTCCACAACTTTAGTCAATAAGTGGGCATCACAGACTTACTAAGTTCCTCTTTTACTATTAATTTTCATCTACTCGTATCATCAATTTACACTGGTAATGCCGCCACTGGTCGCTACTCGATTAAAGTAGCTACTCACTTGTTCTCAAGAGGTTGAGTGCACCCCGAACTCCAAACACAGAGCCGAAAAAACTTCGACCCCGCCAGGAATCGAACCCGACACCTCTGGAGTGCAAGCCTAGTGTGATACCCACGGAGGCTACTCTACTACCTCTACCTCTGGAAACGTGAACAAAGACTGTTTTTGTGTTTATACCTATTCTGTGAAAATACCTACGAAAAGACCATTGGAAACTCACTTATATTTACTAGAAAACTCAACGTATTCTTGAGAAGGTTTGATGATTTCCACCGCTTTCTCCATACGGGCTGAAATTTCCTGGAAGTCTATGCCACTCGTGCTCCACTTCTTCGTCAACTCGGACAGGATTTCTTGCCTGAAATTGGGGAAATAGAAAAGGGACATCAGGGAAGGTTATTTATACAGGTTTCAATGAACTGTATAAGCGAGGCCCATCTTCGCGTCTTCCCAAATGTAGGTGCTACCTGCAATGAACAAGACCTGCTGCTAGCGAATGATGCGGCGATCCAAGTTGAAGAATACAGGGAGAGGAGTATCTGACATGGTCATTGGTCAAAATGGACACGGAGAGTAAGTAATGAACTGTAACAACGGAGGTTTTATCGTCCCGAAATCGAAGAGAGAAGGAGGCCAGGATAGGAGAAAGCCAACCGTTCCGGAAACGGACTTAATCTGTTTAGGATATTGTTCACCCTAAGAGGGAATTCAACATGGGACCTTGCGTTTACAAGACAGGTGCACTGCCTTCCAAGCTCCAAGCTAACTAAGCTGGCCTCTAAGTCGCACAGAAAAAGCCCATTTTGAGGACTACACCCAAGTCTGTTTGCCGTGTAGGGATAAACAGACCTAGAAGCTGGGTTAAGCTTATACGAAGCTGGCCTCTTTGTGAATTTTACTTGGTCGAATCTTCTCCAAACTTACCAGGAGGTGGCGAAGTTCTCCATCACGGACTGTTGGTATTGCACCAGCGAGGGCAGCATGTTCACCCTGAGAGGGAATTGAACATGGGACCTTGCGTTTACAAGACAGGTGCACTGCCTTCCAAGCTGACTAAGCTGGCCTCTAAGTCGCACAGAAAAAGCCCACGTTGAGGCTTGGGTGTAGTCCCTACAGCCCATACACTTAAGTCTGTTTGCCGTGTAGGGACAAACAGACCTAGAAGCTGGGTTAAGCCTATACGAAGCTGGCCTCTTTGTGAATTTTACTTGGTTGGATCTTCTCCAAACTTACCAGGAGGTGGCGAAGTTCTCCATCACGGACTGTTGGTATTGCACCAGGGAGGGCAGCAAGGTTTCGCAGAAGTCCTTCTGCGTCTCCCCCGCTTCTATGACGAGCAGTACGTATTCATTGTGTACTAGGTGGACACGCCGACACGCCCGCTGGTATTTATCACGTACGTCTTCAAGCTTGCGTCCTCCACGACCCGCTGGAAAAAGTACTAGAATGAGTACAAAGAACGGAAACGTGGCCGAATCGTACGGAATTGTACTAGCCGAATTGTACGTACAGGTGAGTACGGAACTGCAGCTCAAACAAAAGGGGTAAGGAATTATAATATTGTGTAATGGCCGCCACTCAAGATCGGATATCACACACCTGGTTCTGTCAGAAAGTCGGAGGATGTGTGGTGGAAAAAGCTCGAGATCTAGGTCTCTCACACAGTCTGATAGACTTAGGTCTGCGAGACCGCTGTCTGTCAGACGGTCTGAGTGTGAGTGGCTGGATTTTACAAGACTCGATTTGAACCCGAACTACCTACCTCCAGAGGTTGGTCAAAAGGTATAAGAAGTTTCTGCTCAAACGAAAGAATACGATAAAGAGTTCGACTTGTCATTACCTCCACAAGGAATTGAAAGCCTTATTTTTTTCATCACACGTTCAATTGAGCAACACGACAAGTCTGATTAAACGTTTTGCAGCCTCACTTGTTAATCTTGTTATGAGTTAATTCTACACTACACTGCACTACATAGGTACACATAACTTTACCTATAGTGGTAGGTATTTTATAAGGTTAGAACTTGGACTAGAACTGCTTAGATTACGAGCATGTTCATTTAGAAATGCGTAGGTGATACAGAGAAACATTTAATAGGGCCTCCCAGTGATTCAGTCTATTCCCAGGAGAAAAGGCAAATTGGCAAATCCTACCTAGAGCCATTTCCCACTGAGCGGATTTTTACCGCGCGGATTCCGCTCTCGCGGTTTTTTTCCGCCTAGTCAATGAGTGTTTAATGAGTCTCCATAATATATTCATCATATGTACCAGTCTTCATATCCATATTAATGCCATAGCCACCTCATCTCCACAGTGATATTTCTGACACATTAGAAATCTATTAGAGTTTCTAACGCCAAGTTTCCCGGAGAATGTAAAAGTTTCAGCATTCCCCACATACCAGATATTATGAAATAAAAACTGCACGCATTGATATGTGAATGAATAAGAAATGTATAATTTGATAGAAGGAAAAAGATGTGATGTCGACCATGGAAAAATTAGAACTCGATTTTCAACTGTTGAATTTGTTTCCATGGTAACATTTTGATAATATAGATACATAAATACATGACACCAGATATATCTATTATTCATCTAGGTATCTATTTTCTGACAACCAGACAGGTATTTACCTTCCTTTTGATAAATGGTTACTTGCATAAGGCTTGACTGGCACTAGAACTTCATGCAGGAATTGCAGGAGAATATCAAATGCTTAAGAGTTTAGAGACATAATTCAGCATTCCCCACATGCCTGATATATCTAATATTTATCTAGGTATCTATTTTCTGATGAAGAGACAGGTATTTACCTTTCTTTTGATATATGGTTACTTGCATAAGGCTTGACTGGCACTAGAACTTCATGCAGGAATTGCAGGAGAATATCAAATGCTTAAGAGTTTAGAGACATAGATCTATAATAGAGTCACTAGGCGTAAGATTAATGCTTTCATGAGGTAGGTGAACCGTGTAATAGGTAAGTTTAGATGTATTTAACAACAGTGGAGTGTGTTTCTTAGAAAGGTCAGGGTTAGATGGTAGAGAGTGCCTTTGACAATACTTTCGCCCTTTGATTGTAGGTCATAAATGTGTTTTGCTCATGACAGTCATGACTATAGCCAATTAAGCCAATAATAAGTCTCAGTATTATTACTTTTAGGTATGTAGGTTTTAGGTTTAGTGGTATTGATAAGTACTTGCTGAAACCCTTTTGCAAAGGTGCGTCCAAACATAGTTGATCGACGATGAGGTGAATCTATGTTGTCGAGGCAGTGTGAACGGTTCAGCCGACATCGATTGACGGCCGGTCGACCATGTGTGGACACCGCGGCAGGTTTTGAAGAAACTCTGGGCCGTTTCGGGCAACATGTGCTACTAGCTTATTAAGGTTCCTAATTTTGTAAACTATTTTAATGAGGCTAATTCATTAGCTATAGCTGAGTTGAGTCTTTTGATACAGTTTATCATGATATCTAATCCTCGATTCTATTAGTTTGCTTACCTTTGACATAGTGTTCTTCGAACCGAGACCTCATCAGTCGGTAGAATTGCAAATGTTTGCTATAGTCAGCCTTTTTTCTCGCCAGCTCCTCGATCAACTGTAATCAGACAAAAACAAATACGAATCAGTCAAAATTGAGGAAAATGGGTGCATCGCCACAAGGTTTGAACCTTGTACCATACATTTATTAGTTATTTAGTTACCAAGTCACAGAATGAGACATAGAAGCGGTAGAGTGGGGAAGATGATTGCTCAAGTCAGGGTTTACCAACTCAGGCACGGGATACACTAAAGCTAATGGAACTCGAAATCGATGTATAATAATTTGGGATTGGTAAGCTTCAACTTCAACCTTAGGACAGAGATGAACCTCTTTAGAGAAATTTGAAGCATTAATTGGAAATAAAATTATTCCTGTCAAAATGACATGTAGGTACATGTGTCCGTAAAAGAGGTATTATCGATTTCACCCTGATGGTCAGGTGACCAAACTTTGAACAACATCTAATACATCTTCCAGTTCAAAATCTTCTCCATGTCAGGTTTGGCCATCCGACGTCAGAAACAGCATGGGTCCCGAACATTAATTTACTGAAACTTGTCCCCGAAACTGCACCAAAAAGTGGACTAGGCATCACCGAAATTTGTGAAGACATAGAACTGGGAGCTCAAGATCTGTTGGGTCATTAAGTCATCACAATTTATCTAAACCAATCCGCGACGGTGTCCAAGATTTAATGCTATGGCATAATTTATAGTGCCACTTTTGTTCGGCTTATTCGGTTTAGTGGTTCAGTCTAATAAACAGATGAGTAAAAGCTACCTTGTCGCATCTTCTATTCCTGACAGCTAATCAACTTTCTTTGCCTATATTTTAAACGTTTAAAAATTAATTCGACAAATTCAAAATTACCTAGGTTTCTACTAAAGTTTAGGCAGGTCAAAGATTTCTTTTCCAAAGGTTAATTCAGGGAGGTTAAAATATCGAAGACCCGCTTAAGGTCAATTAAAATAAGATAATTAAAGTTAGCCCGAAATTAGCAGCAAAAGTGTCAGACTAGGATGGTCACCCATCCAGATACGAGCCACAATCGACCTTGCTTCACTTTCAGTGGTTATTCAACTCATTCTTCCACACCGAGTCAAGGAGCTCAAGATCTGTTGGGTCATTAAGACATCACAATTTATCTAAACCAATCCGCGACGGTGTCAAAGATTTAATGCTATGGCATAATTTATAGTGCCACTTTTGTGGAATCGGCTTATTCGGTTTAGTGGTTTAGTCTAATAAGTAGATGAGTAAAAGCTACCTTGTCGCATCTTCTATTCATGACAGCTAATCAACTTTCTTTGCCTATATTTTAAACGTTTAAAAATCAATTCGACAAATTCATAATTACCTAGGTTTCTACCAAAGTTTAGGCAGGTCAAAGATTTCTTTTCCAAAGGTTAATGCAGGGAGGTTAAAATATCGAAGGCCCGCTTAAGGTCAATTAAAATTAGATAATGAAAGTTAGCCCGAAATTAGCAGCAAAAGTGTCAGGCTAGGATGGTCACCCATCCAGATACGAGCCACAATCGACCTTGCTTCACTTTCAGTGGTTATTCAACTCATTCTTCCACACCGAGTCATAGGTCTGGCAATTCATAGAAGGAAATGATGCCTCTTAAAAGCGGCGCGGCGTCTAGAAACAACAAGAAGAATAATGCCATTCCTAAGTACACTTAAAAAATATTTATATCAGAAGTCTGTTTGGAACACGATTCCATTTCATCGTGGAGCTTGACATCCAGTTGTAAACATACCGATAGAAAATTCCATGCTAACATTGTAGACAATGTAGACTGCAAACTGGTAACACAATATGTTGCCAGAACAATTACCTAAGACTTTTAATGCAAGGATTATATTTGTCGGCAACAATTAAACTAATGGTACTTTTGTCGATGGCATCCAGGTAATTGTAAGTTATGGTCCACTTGGAGAAAAAAATTGGTAAGAAATTCAAAGTTGGATATTATCTAGAGAGGATTCCATTTGAACAAGTTCTAAGTAGAGATAATAGGTACCTGTGGATTGTAGGTACCGATTTTTCAAACAATTTTATCTAGTACCTATCTGAAACGCAGGTAAGGTACTTTTTATTAGGATTTCCCCATACTTTAGAATTTTCCCATTATCTATTATTTAAGTTATCTACTTGTAAACTACTACAAAATCCCCTTCAGAAATTGGCCAAGCATATTGTAAGTACATACTTATTTTATATATATACCTATATAAAAAAATAATTATTTTTACAAGTTGAATTGTTGGATAAGACTATACTTGTAAGACTTGTTTTACAAAAGCTTATAACAACCATGATGCTAGTTTCCTTTCCAGTGTAACAAGGTACAATACCTAATTATCGTCTTATCCTGACCTAGATGTTAGATACCTATGTACCTAAGTAAACTTGGATAAAAGAATTTAGAACTTACCCACAATCTGAGTAAAGCTATGCAGACTTCAAGAAGAACAGGCAGAAGAATATGACAGAAAGAATAAGATGAAGATGCAGCATAAAAAGAAGGTGACGAAGAAGAAAAATAAACTTGGATAAAAGAATTTAGAACTTACCCACAATCTGAGTAAAGCTGTGCAGACTTCAAGAAGAACAGGCAGAAGAATATGACAGAAAGAATAAGATGAAGATGCAGCATAAAAAGAAGGTGACGAAGAAGAAAAAGAAGGAGAAGAAGATGACGATAAAGGAGGAGAAGAAGCAGACGAAGAAGCAATAGAAGAATAAGAAGAAGATGTGGAAGAAGGCGAAGAAAACGATTAAGAAGAAAAAGAAGATAACGAAGACTAAAAAGAAGAAAATGGCATCCAGTAAGTCTTGAAATATAGCAATTCCATAAAACATCAGTCCAATAGAATAAGAAGAAAATGTGAAAGAACATAAAAAAAGAGAAGAAGATGACGATAAAGGAGGAGAAGAAGCAGACGAAGAAGAAGCAATAGAAGAATAAGAAGAAGATGTGGAAGAAGGCGAAGAAAAAGATGAAGAAGAAAAAGAAGATAACGAAGACTAAAAAGAAGAAAATGGCATCCAGTAAGTCTTGAAATATAGCAATTCCATAAAACATCAGTCTCAAGAAATGTTGTGTTTTCTTTGCATCTGATAACATTTTATGTTCACAAACATGTTTCTAGATATAGACGGTACAGTTCTCAAATCTATGATATGTATGTATGTATGTATGTATGTATGTAAATTGTAGACGAATCAGATCTCTAAGGAGAGAAACGTCTTGCAATTTGCTGACATAGGTACTTCTTTAATTTCACACAACACACTCTCCACCGAGACATGTACTTGTACCCATTGGCAAAAACCCCAAGTTGAGCCAAATTTGGGCATTGTCGCACAAACAACAATTTTTTGGAACGTTAGGAAGAAAGGTATAGCTTTGTATTTGAACATAACCAGGAAACCAGGTACAATTACTTATGTTACATTATAGTACTTGGAAAGTACCCATACTTCAAAGTAGGCACAGAGAAGAACGTGATAGACAAAAAGAAGAAGAATAAATACATAAAGTAACAAAACAATATCACAAGTGGAAGAGTAGCAACCCTGACTATACCAGTATACCATGCAAATACCTTATCTATAAGTGTATAGGTGCCTAATCAACTATGGGCTATTGAATTCTCCTTAATACCTATGTAGATATGTATCAGATACTTTGGTATCAAATATCAATTTCAAGATGGCATGTGTCAGTTGTGCCATATTCATTAATTGTTGCACTATGTAGATATTATTATTTTTGTAGTCCGCAGATGTGCTTCCGGTAACTTGCCCTCTTTGAAGTTCCAAATGACGATACAGTAAATTACACACATTATCCAATATCTAGCTTGATGATAACCTATTTGTTAGGTTTCTTTGACCTTACTTTCTTTACTTTTCTTCAATTTCACGAGTGTTATATGG
This sequence comes from Diaphorina citri, assembly GCF_000475195.1. Classification (NCBI taxonomy): domain Eukaryota; kingdom Metazoa; phylum Arthropoda; class Insecta; order Hemiptera; family Psyllidae; genus Diaphorina; species Diaphorina citri. Next base: position 41,131 of record NW_007377592.1, read on the forward strand.
AAACCATTTACATTTTACGAAACACCTTGTGAGGCTCAGGAACACTGAGGCAACATAATTATGTAGCATGTGAACTTGTGAAGCATGCTTCAAAACCATCGACGGTCAAGATGAGGCAACATGCAGCATCCTTGAAAGATTTTGTATTGGATTGATAATTATGTCTTTTACTCTTGGAGCATTCTACGCTTTACTGGAATAATATGTTTCATATTGTCTCATAGTAATAGCGCCTCCACAGTACCTACTGTCACTACCTACCTATTATCTTCATTTTGAGATGATGCATCTTAGATAGCCAGCCGGCGGCAAGCCTAGGTATAATCTATAATATTTATGTATTTTAACTGCTCAACACATTTTTTTAAGAGGTTTGACAGAGGGAACTGTAACTGCTATGGTGCTGCTCAACAGAGTTGATGTCATCTTTATTTAATGTTTTACTTCTTTCTCCTCCTCCTCCATTCTTTTTATCTCGTTTCTCTCATCTGATATATTCTGTATGTCTCCTATTATTCTTCTCTCTTTCCTTCCTTTTCTCTTCTCCTTTCGCTCTCTCTCTCTCTCGATTTCCTCTTCTTACTCCCCTCTCTTCTCACACTCTTTTCTTTCTTTCCATCGATCGTCTCTCTTTCTCTTCCACTCTCTCCCTTTTCCATCCATCCATCCATCCATCTATATTTTCCCCTTTCACTCTTCTCTCTTTCTTTCCTTTCTTTTTCTCTGGTTTTCCTGTCGGTCTCTTCTTTTCTCACTCTCACTTTTCCTATCTGTATTTTTTAATTCAATTCAATTCAATTATATTTTATTACAATATTATGGCATGTTACATGTAATTTACAAAATTCCTTAAATCTACTTGTATGAGATAATACGAGGGGGGATAAAATAAAATAAAAACATAGAATGTAAACATTTACCTACATAATATTTACGTACCTAGCTATTAGGAATAAAACATTTTGCAACTTGATTTGAGAACTTACTAAAAGATACTGACAGATCAAGGTTTTCACTGTAAATATTGTATATTTTTAATAGATTGAAAAGAGGTGATAGGTCAGAATGGCTGTGGGAAGGAATTTCAAAAAAGTTTATTGGATTGTAGGCTCTGGTTCTATTGCATGGGATTTTGAAGTGAATACTGCCAACCAAATCCATTGAATCTATTTGACCAGAGATGATTTTATATAGGGTCAGTAGGGATTGGATTTCATGTCTGTTTTCAATGGATTGGAGGCAAAGGTTTTCACGTAGATCTGAGTAAGATATGCCCTCAGGATATGCGGGGTAGAAACCATTGAGCCTGTGGAAGAGACGTCTAGTGAACAACGCTTGCACAGACTCAAGTGAATGGATACCTTTTTGGGTTTTAGGAAACCAGATTACAGAGGCATACTCCAATTTAGAGAGGACTAGGGATTTAAATAGAAGGAGATAAGGATCAGGATCATCCGTGCTTCGAAGGGTTCTCATTATAAAGCCAAGAATTTGATAGCAGGAGTTAATTGTACACTCAATATGCCTTCCAAAATTAAGTTTGTGATCGAAATAGACACCAAGATCCTTTTTCTGGTTGATTACTTTCAGAGTGATGTTATTTATTGTGTAGGAACTTTGGATAATATTGTGTCTTCTACTGTAACGTACTAATTCACATTTAAGCGGACAGAACGAGAGTTTATTTTCTGATAGCCAAAGTTGTAAACAGTCAAGATCTTTTTGCAGTAGTATTACGTCATTTTGGCTGGTTATCTGCCTATAAAATAGTCTTATGGGTACTGAGGTTGTTATGGGTATTAGAACCAGATTATGGAGTAAAAGTTTTAGCCGTGGACTTTAAAGCATGTTCTTTGTTCTTTCCAGAGGTCATATTTGAGATTACTGGAGAATAATATGAAGTGTAAAACAATACTGATTTTGAATTGGTTTTACTGTACTGAGTCCTTTACTTTATTGAGTCATTAACAGCTGAAATTCTGGAGAAAATCCTGTATTTAGGTACACAAATTGTTGAATAAGTGATACATTCTGACACCTTTTTGACCATGTTTTTTAGTTCACTCAGTCGGCAGAAATGACAGACAAATGGCACAAAGTATAACGCGGCTTTATTGAGTAATTAATAGGTGAAATTCTGGAGAAAATCCTGTATTTACACAAATTGTTGAATAAGTGATACATTCTGACACCTTTTTGACCATGTTTTCTCGTTCACTCAGTCGGCAGAAATGACAGACAAATGGCACAAATTATAACGCGCAAACAAAATTAAACTTCAAGTTGAATCGTTGAATGTATTAATTAACGCGGAGCAAATTGCACATCCACCAACACTTCGTGTGATTCACTGTTACGGGAAAATGGTCGCATCCACTAATAACATATACTTTATTGAGTCATTAACAGCTGAAATTCTGGAGGAAATCCTGTATTTACAAAATTTTTGGTTCCAAGCTTAAAGGAAGTATTCATGAATCGTGAATACATACATATATAATAAAATTATGTACGTAGGTAAATATTATGTAAACAAATTAAATTGTTGAATAAGTGATAGATTCTGACACCTTTTTGACCATGTTTTCTAGTTCACTCAGTCGGCAGAAATGACAGACAAATGGCACAAATTATAACGCGCAAACAAAATTAAATTTCAAGTTGAATCGTTGAATGTATTAATTAACGCGGAGCAAATTGCACATCCACCAACACATTGTCTGATTCAGCTTTACGGGAAAATGGTCGCATCCACTAATAACATAAAATCTCCTCCTCATTATTGTCGTCAAAAGAGCAACCCATCACATCCCCTAAAAACCCATTCAGAATCTCTATTTCTCAAACTTAGAATCTCCATTTTGTATTAGGTATTTGAATTTAGAACCTCTCGCATCATTTGGATCCAGTAGGAACCTCTATTAGATTTATGGACACCCTTCGGTGTTCATAGACTCGTTACCGTAGGTATAATAGAGAATAGATGGGTAACAAGTGTATCGAATCGGATTAGGTAACATATTTTATAGAAAGTTATTGCTAAAATTCTCCACACACTACCTGTTATAAATTTTGTGGAAGAAATTTAGCGCTGTCTGCGCCGTAATCTGTAATGCCCTCAATCTGACATTTCTGACATAACCAGGTACATGCCATATTACCTATTAACATCTAAATACGAATAACTAGCAGGTTAGGCTGTTATAGGTATTGAAAAGACATTTTAATGTTGTTGACTTTTTTTTATGCTGATGATGATAACCTATTAACCAGACGTAAGTACCAACCAACCTGGACATATCAAATTTTCCTTGTTCTTGACATTAGATGGTCAGAGACGTTAATGCATATAAAGCTTATGAGGGGATTATCAACATGTAGGTGTCTACCTTCCTTACCTTAACTTGACGGATTTCTTCTTCTTTCTCTTCTTATTTTTTTTTTTTTTTTTTTTTTTTTTAAATTTTTAACCCGCCTCTAAAGATGGGATATCACACACCTGGTTCTGTCAGAAAGTCAGAGGGTGTGTGGTGGAAAAAGCTCGAGATCTAGGTCTCTCACACAGTCTGACAGACTTAGGTCTCTAGATTTTTCCGCCACTCACGCTCGGACTGTCCGACAGACCCTGGTCTGCGAGACCGCTGTCTGTCAGACGGTCTGAGTGTGAGTGGCGGGCATTAAGCACGGATGGATTTTACAAGACTCGATTTGAACCCGAACCACCTACCTCCAGAGGTTGGTCAAAAGGTATAAGAAGTTTCTGCTCAAGCGAAAGAATACGATAAAGAGTTCGACTTGTCACTACCTCCACAAGGAATTGAAAGCCTTATTTTTTTTCATCACACGTTCAATTGAGCAACACGACAAGTCTGATTAAACGTTTTGCAGCCTCACTTGTTAATCTTGTTGTGAGTTAATGAGTACCAATTATAGTCATCAGGATACAAGGAAGATGACTTGGATGACTGTATGCGGAAGCTAAATATCTAGGTCTTTGGGAGGAAAATCATCAGAACTAATTAACTCATCCAGATTCAGAAAGTACATCCAGATTCCGGATACTTTTTCAGGATCTTCGAGGCTGACTCGTAACACCGACCCCGCATAAGCGGGAAATGGTGAAGGAAAAGAAGAAGAAGACCTTGTCAAAAATGAAGGGACCACGATTTTTTTCCTCTTTATCCAGTTTTGCTCTTCATCCGAGTCTTCTTTATCCAGGTTTGACTGTATTCCCAATTAATTAATTAGTGATCTCAATGTTTAGTAAAATAACTACAGAAAGGGTATGAGTTAATGAGTACCAATTATAGTCACCAGGATACAAGGAAGATGACTTGGATGACTGTATGCGGAAGCTAAACATCTAGGTCTTTAGGAGGAAAATCATCATAACTAATTAAGTCATCCAGATTCAGAAAGTACATCCGGATTCGGGATACTTTTTCAGGATCTTCCAGTCTTGAAGTACGGTTTCAAGAGACATGTTTTTTTGTCCAATATTAAAAAGTTGGTAACCTTTAAGGATATACACAACACTTGGTAAAACAACAAACAACTTCAAATCAATATTTTCCCCTATTTATTGTTTTGTGATCAACCACAAAAATGGTCTGGCGGGTCACATGTGGCCCGAGGCCCGCTAGTTAGAAATCCCTGTTCTATTACGTCGGCGCAGTAGCAAAATACTCCCATTTAATCTTTGGGAAGGACTGGCTGAAGCTTAGCGTACCACTTTTACGAAAGCTCAAAAAACGTGTTCAGAAAACGAGAAGCCATACCTTTAAAACTCAAAGAACCCACTTCATACCCCAGGTACAGAGGGCTTGTCAATTAATAGCAGTCGTGCTACTTTACTAAAACTTTATTATATTTCATGCATATACCCAAGGCATCTTTGATATTAAAAGACTCTCCCGTAAATTCAAAACTTGTACTCATAATTTTCATATAAACTACATAGGGGTCCCTCTCGGCCTCTCGTTAACGTGTTCAGAAAACAAGAAGCCATGCCTTTAAAACTCAAAGAACCCACTTCATACCCCAGGTACAGAGGACTTGTCAATTAATAGCAGTCGTGCTACTTTACTATAACTTTATCATATTTCATGCATATACCCAAGGCATCTTTGATCATATAAATAAGGCATCTGTGATATTAAAAGACTCTCCCGTAAATTCAAAACTTGTACTCATAATTTTCATATAAACTACATAGGGGTCCCTCTCGGCCTCTCGTTAGAGAACTTGATAAAATTTACGCTCTCCACCGAGAGTTCTCTCAAACTTGATTTCCAAGTTGATCCTTTATGGAACTTGATCCTGAATCCTGATTCTACAAGAACCGGATGACCATTTAAGTACTTGATTGGTACTTGAACACTAACAAGTGGAACTTTATGAGCACACTCGTCATTTGAAGAAGATTCTCTAACCTTTGATCTGATGGGAGAACTTTCGGTGACCTAAATAGATAGATAAAGCTTGTTTATGGTCAAGATTAGTTATAGTTACTATAAAAGGGAATTCCAAGGCACCCACGAATATCGAGTTTCGATGCCATGGCTCTTTATGCCTAATATCCGTGGATCGTACTTCTTCAGGGGTAAAAGGTGCCGTTAGATCAAAGGTAAGGTTCATGAGAGTCTGTGTGACAGCACGGCCAAAAAGCTTGTTTGCGGTCAAGATTAGTTACTATAAAAGGGAATTCCAAGGCACCCACGAATATCGAGTTTCGATGCCATGGCTCTTTAAGCCTATCCGTGGATCGTACTTCTTCAGGGGTAAAAGGTGCCGTTAGATCAAAGGTAAGGTTCATGAGAGTCTGTGTGACAGCACGGCCAAAATACGGCATGGTCATTTGTTCATCCCTTCCTAACATCCCCTAATTCATTAGCTATAACTAATCTGAGTTGAGTCTTTTGATACAGTTTATTATAATATTTAATCCTCAATTCTATTAGTTTGCTTACCTTTGACATAGTGTTCTTCGAACCGAGACCTCATCAGTCGGTAGAATTGCAAATGTTTGCTATAGTCAGCCTTTTTTCTCGCCAGCTCCTCGATCAACTGTAATCAGACAAAAACAAATACGAATCAGTCAAAATTGAGGAAAATGGGTGCATCGCCACAAGGTTTGAACCTTGTGCCATACATTTATTAGTTATTTAGTTACCAAGTCACAGAATGAGACATAGAAGCGGTAGAGTGGGGAAGATGATTGCTCAAGTCAGGGTTTACCAACTCAAGCACGGGATACACTAATGGAACTCAAATCGATGTATAATAATTTGGGATTGGTAAGCTTCAACCTTAGGGCAGAGATGAACCTCTTTAGAGAAATTTGAAGCATTAATTGGTATTATCGATGTGTCCGTAAAAGAGGTATTATCGATTTCACCCTGATGGTCAGGTGACCAAACTTTGAACAACATCTAATACATCTTCCAGTTCAAAGAATCGATGTATAATAATTTGGGATTGGTAAGCTTCAACCTTAGGACAGAGATGAACCTCTTTAGAGAAATTTGAAGCATTAATTGGAAATAAAATTATTCCTGTCAAAATGACATGTAGGTACATGTGTCCGTAAAAGAGGTATTATCGATTTCACCCTGATGGTCAGGTGACCAAACTTTGAACAACATCTAATACATCTTCCAGTTCAAAATCTTCTCCATGTCAGGTTTGGCCATCCGACGTCAGAAACAGCATGGGTCCCGAACATTAATTTACTGAAACTTGTCCCCGAAACTGCACCAAAAAGTGGACTAGGCATCACCGAAATTTGTGAAGACATAGAACTGGAACCAAACACCAAGACATTAAATAGACTTGTCTTATAGTGGACCGCCAATTCAGGTCTGGTTTTCAGAATTTGTTCTCCAAGAATACCAAATTTAGTGAAAAATTCTACAAGATACCTCAAAAAGAAGATCCTACCTTCCTATAAGTTCTCTATGCCTTAATGTGTGAGTATATTTGGGCATCTGTTTGAGTTTATTTGACAGAAGATTAGAAATTTTTGACGTTTTTGGACATCAAAAATTTCATTTTGCCGAATTGAGTTCCAAAACGGAGGAACTTGTAAGAATGTCAACTCAAACCTATCATCTACAATTTACATCTACTTTGTAGAAATTTCTGCCAAGTTCAAAACCTTGTTCGTTTGGGACCCTCGTGACGAAGGTGCACAACCGATTTCAACACACAGTCCTTGTCGTTCACAGCACTACCGTGATCTTTTAGAACTAAAAAGAAATGGGTATCATCCTTGTCCTCAAAATCACAAACAAGTTGTTGTCAAGAGAAGATTTCTCGAAGTGAAATACCTACCGACCTAGTGCAAGATAGACCGGAATCGTGGGTAATCATTATTTTAATGGGTATACATCTTGATGGGCAGTAACATCATGTGGCTCTATGTCTATGCTAGAATTTCTAGATCTTCACAAATGGGTCTTCCTAGCACCACAACATAAAGATTGTTATGTGGCGTTAGAAAATTTCTGAATCTTTAATGAGAATGATTAAGATCTTGATAAGCCTGTAAGGTTAAGGTTAGCCATCACTGAAGTTAAGCGACGTTGAGCGCAGTTAGTATCCGGAGAGGTGACCTGGACAATCGCAGGCTGATGGCTTTTCCCGATCCCACTGAGGCTGGGTGAGGTTAATGTGAGTAGGCTGGTTGCCACCGCATGTAGGGTAAAACCCCCGTCACTCAAAAATCTTAGCAGTTATACAGTAACGTTAAATCCTTTGAAAAAGAGGTTGAAGTTTATTATAAACATGAATTAATTCTCAAGGTTGTGAAAAAGTATCAAGACCCTCGCTGAACCAAGTTGAAAGACATCTTGCTGGCACTTTAATGTAGGGTAAAACCCCCGTCACTCGAAGATCTTAGCAGTTATACAGTAACGTTAAATCCTTTGAAAAAGAGGTTGAAGTTTAGGTATTATAAACATGAATTAATTCTCAAGGTTGTGAAAAAGTATCAAGACCCTCGCTGAACCAAGTTGAAAGACATCTTGCTGGCACTTTCTGGCACCACAGCATACATAAATAAATAATTTGACCATAATACATTCATCATATGTACCAGTCTTCATATCCATATTAATGCCATAGCCATATACCACAGCCATATAACACCGGTATCATCTCCACAGTGATATTTCCGACACATTAGAAATCTATTAGTATTTCTAACGCCAAGTTTCCCTGAGAGTGTAAAAGTTTTAGCATTCCCCCCAACAAACAGGTATTTACCTTTCTTTTGATAAATGGTTACTTGCATAAGGCTTGACTGGCACTAGGACTTCATGCAGGAATTGCAGGAGAATATCAAATGCTTTAGAGACATCTAGAATAGAGTCACTAGGCGTAAGATTAATGCTTTCATGAGGTAGGTGAACCGTGTAATAGGTAAGTTTAAGTGTATTTAACAACAGTGGAGTGTGCTTGTTAGAAAGGTCAGGGTTAGATGGTAGAGAGTGCCTTTGACAATACTTTCGCCCTTTGATTGTAGTTCATAAATGTGTTTTGCTCATGACAGTCATGACTATAGCCAATTAACCCGTGAGTACACGCGTTAAAAATCCGAACGTCAGTACACGCGTGTAGAGAAAAAATCTCACACCTGGTTTTGCTTTGTATTTCGTTCTGTTTGAAGAATTATGTAATATTTTTAAGATAGATTAAGTTGGTTTATGAATTAAAACTATATTTAAATTAATTTCAGCAACTTTTTTTTAAACAATTGCAGTTCGAACCCCTGGTTTGACATTTTTTTGATTTTCCTAAGCAAAATAATGTACACGAATCGAATAAAGAGGGGATGATAATTGGGTATTTATTTACGTTTTTCAGTCATAAAGAAATCAGAAAATATAACACTTCTGAATTTGAAACAAACCGTTGAGCGGATTCGAACGGCCGACCTCTAGAACAGAAGTCCGACCTCTAGAAATATTACCAATGAGGTCAAAAATTAAATATGATATAAATAATTTTGTTTAAATTAATTTTTATTATTAATATAATTAATTATTAAAAGTAATTATCTCATTAAATTAAACTAAACAGTTTGTAACAGAACCAATAGAAGAGAAAAACTTTTTTAAAAAACGAGAAAAAAAAGTTACGTCAGTACACGCGTGATGAAAAAAAATCTCACATTCAGTTGCCGCTTCGAACTTTCCGCCACGTCACGGGCAACTGGAATTGAAAATGGGTCAATGGACTGTGGTTACATCTAGATAACCATATAATTAACAGCTACCCTAGATCCCGACAGGTTAGGGCCAATATTGAACAAGTTCTGCCGTTTTTGCCGAGCGTGTGAGATTTTTTCCCTATGTGCGTGTACTCACGGGTTAAGCCAATAATAAGTCACATTATTATTACTTTTAGGTATGTAGGTTTTAGGTTTAGTGGTATTGATAAGTACTTGCTGAAACCCTTTTGCAAAGGTGTGTTCAAACATAGTTGATCGACGATGAGGTGAATCTATGTTGTCGAGGCAGTGTGAACGGTTCAGCCGACATCGATTGACGGCCGGTCGACCATGTGTGGACACCGCGGCAGGTTTTGAAGAAACTCTGGGCCGTTTCGGGCAACATGTGCTACTAGCTTATTAAGGTTCCTAATTTTGTAAACTACCTATTTTAATGAGCCCCACAGACCCTGCTGGCTTCACACCACTGATTAATGCACGTATTCCAATATTGCACATTTTCTTACAACGCGTGTTATTGTATCAAAATGGAGTTGATAAAAATATCCATGTTTATGTTGTATTTGTATTAACAGATATACTCGTACGTTAGTGTTGTATTTGTATTAGATGAAGCATATTTACGATGTACCCTACGCTATTAATGTCGCCGCGATCCTGAACCAATCATAGATCAGTGTCAGAAGATAAACACAGCGCAGCATGCACTGCACTACAACTACACTACACTGCACTACTTACACATAACTTTAACTTTACCTATAGTGGTGGGCATTTTATAAGGTTAGAACTTGGACTAGAACTGCTTAGATCAAGAGCATGTTTAGTTAGAAATGCGTAGGTGATACCTACAGAGAAACATGTAATAGGGCCTCCCAGTGATCCAGTCTATTCCCAGAAGAAAAGGCAAATTGGCAAATCCTACGCGTCTAAAGCTACTGTCAATGTCGATCGATTTTGGTGGAATTAAAAAAAAAAAGAAAAAAAAGAAGAAAAAAGTTAATAGTCTGCATAGGGTTTAGGAGATGTCGATATAAAGGACCATTAGATCTGTTAAGCTAATTTTGTTCCATTGCCATTGGTATAGTGTAACCAATTAAGTTAATGTTGTTATTCAAAGATATTAGATACGTTTATAGTTGATTTCTTATTTTGATAGTCTGACAATCTCTGACTCCTTGGATATTACGAATTGATAAGCAGTTTTCAATGTCATTTGGGATCAAGACAACTTTCACTCTCCATAACCATCGACTACTGAAAGTTGAAAGTGTTCGAATTGACATAAAAGTTTTACGAGAAAAAAGAGAATCTGATTTTAGAAGGTGAAAAAAAGTTTTTACATATTGGAATGGTTTTTTGATAGATCAACTCCAGGGAGCTCAAGTTCAAAGATATTAGATACGTTTATACTTAGTTGATTTCCAATTTTGATAGTCTGACAATCTCTGACTCCTTGGATATTACGAATTGATAAGCAGTTTTCAATGTCATTTGGGATCAAGGCAACTTTCACTCTCCATAACCATCGACTACTGAAAGTTGAAAGTGTTCGAATTGACATAAAAGTTTTACGAGAAAAAAGAGAATCTGACAAGGTATAGAGGTAATAGAGAGGTTATAACAAGTGTATCGAATCGGATTAGGTAACATATTTTATAGAAAGTTATTGCTAAAATCCTCCACACACTACCCGTTTTAAATTTTGTGGAAGAAATTTAGCGCTGTCTGCGCCGTAATCTGTAATGCCCTCAATCTGACATTTCTGACATAACCAGGTACATGCCATATTAACTATTAACATCTAAATACGAATAACTAGCAGGTTAGGCTGGTATAGGTATTGAAAAGACATTTTAATGTTGTTGACTTTTTTTTATGCTGATGATGATAACCTATTAACCAGACGTAAGTACCAACCAACCTGGAAATATCAAATTTTCCTTGTTCGTGACATTAGTTCTTGACATTAAATGGTCAGTGACATTGATGCATAATATAAAGCTCATGAGGCGATTACCAACATGTAGATGTCCATCTTCCACACCTTAACTTGACGGATTTCTTCTTCTTCCTCTTCTTATATTTTTTTTAGAATTTTAGACTGTACTTTATTAATAAAAGCTCTTTTATGATTTGCCAATTATGAAGGATAAAGATTTTTCAAATTCCTGGATTTTCCAGGACGCTTGCAAGACTTCCAGCGAAATCAATATTTTTCGTCTTCTTCTTGCTTCTTCTGGCTTGTTGTTTTTGGTGTTGCTTGAACCTTCTTCTTTGTTGCTGTGTTTTCTGTCTTAATCATCCTTAGGTATTTTCGTACCTTCATTGGAGGCGGGGTTTGGTTAGATTGTTCCCGTGGACGGGTGGAGCGTATAACGGGCCCCGTCCAATGGAAAAGTGTGTTCTGGGGGCTTTGTAACCCAGACTGGTTGGTTGCTACCATAGTGGATTACAAACACAAGACCTTTGGGCCAAAACCTTGTTTGGCACCACTCTCTAACCCTGATAACCCTAGCGAGTCAGTCCGACACAAGGCGCGGCGTGCGGAACTTACTATAACTGTTTCTAAGTTCGCACAATTGATGTAATGATGTGGAGACGTGTCAGGTCAGGGATTTTAGAGATTATGTGCACCGTTTATGTTTCGCTCCCCTTCCAAATTAGTCCATTTGGTCT